>NC_069501.1:473146280-473231280 GCF_027579735.1 Bombina bombina
ACAGTCCCAGAAACTGACTGAGAGGAACCATAGGGCACTGCATGTGAATCTGTCAAAGACTGGGACATGTTAACAGAAGGCTGAGACAACTCCTGAACAACATTATCCTGAGAAAAAGAAGGCTCAGATAAGGAATCCTTATCCTTAGATAATAAAACCTTAATAAGGCAAGGGGAACAAAATTGCATAGGAGGTATAACCTGGGCATCTGCACAATAAAGACATTTGTCAAAGGACAGAGAAAGCTTGGTATTGGCTTCCTCTAACGGCAAGATTTGGAGTTTGGCGGTAGCCATCAAAACCAGCGTTAGAGGCTCCTAACGCTGGTTTTAGGCTACCGCCGGTATTTGGAGTCAGTCAGGAAAGGGTCTAACGCTCACTTTCCAGCCACGACTTTTCCATACCGCAGATCCCCTTAAGTCAATTGCGTATCCTATCTTTTCAATGGGATCTTCCTAACTCCGGTATTTAGAGTCGTGTCTGAAGTGAGCATTAGAAATCTAACGACCAAACTCCAGCCGCAGAAAAAAGTCAGTAGTTAAGAGCTTTCTGGGCTAACGCCGGTTCATAAAGCTCTTAACTACTGTGCTCTAAAGTACACTAACACCCATAAACTACCTATGTACCCCTAAACCGAGGTCCCCCCACATCGCCGCCACTCGATTAAATTTTTTTAACCCCTAATCTGCCGACCGCCACCAACGTTATACTTATGTACCCCTAATCTGCTGCCCCTAACACCGCCGACCCCTGTATTATATTTATTAACCCCTAATCTGCCCCCCACAATGTCGCCGCCAGCTACCTACAATAATTAACCCCTAATCTGCCGACCGCAAAGTGCCGCTACTTACGTTATCCTTATGTACCCCTAATCTGCTGCCCCTAACACCGCCAACCCCTATATTATATTTATTAACCCCAAATCTGCCCCCCACAACGTCGCCTCCACCTGCCTACACTTATTAACCCCTAATCTGCCGACCGGACCGCACCGCTATTATAATAAAGTTATTAACCCCTAATCCACCTCACTAACCCTATAATAAATAGTATTAACCCCTAATCTGCCCTCCCTAACATCGCCGACACCTAACTTCAAACATTAACCCCTAATCTGCCGACTGGAGCTCACCGCTACTCTATTAAATTTATTAACCCCTAAAGCTAATTCTAACCCTAACCCTAACACCCCCCTAAGTTAAATATAATTTTATTCTAACGAAATAAATTAACTCTTATTAAATAACTTATTCCTATTTAAAGCTAAATACTTACATGTAAAATAAACCCTAATATAGCTACAATATAACGAATAATTACATTGTAGCTATTTTAGGATTAATATTTATTTTACAGGCAACTTTGTAATTATTTTAACCAGGTACAATAGCTATTAAATATTTAATAACTATTTAATAGTTACCTAGTTAAAATAATAACAAAATTACCTGTAAAATAAATCCTAACCTAAGTTACAATTAAACCTAACACTATACTATCATTAAATTAATTAAATAAAATACCTACAATTATCTACAATTAAACCTAACACTACACTATCAATAAATAAATTAAATACAATTCCTACAAATAACTACAATGAAATAAACTAACTAAAGTACAAAAAATAAAAAAGAACTAAGTTACAAAAAATAAAAAAATATTTACAAACATTAGAAAAAATTAGAACAATTTTAAACTAATTACACCTACTCTAAGCCCCCTAATAAAATAACAAAGACCCCCAAAATAAAAAAATGCCCTACCCTATTCTAAATTACTAAAGTTCAAAGCTCTTTTACCTTACCAGCCCTGAACAGGGCCCTTTGCGGGGCATGCCCCAAAGAATTCAGCTCTTTTGCCTGTAAAAAAAACACATACAATACCCCCCCCCAACATTACAACCCACCACCCACATACCCCTAATCTAACCCAAACCCCCCTTAAATAAACCTAAGACTAAGCCCCTGAAGATCTTCCTACCTTGTCTTCACCTCACCGGGTATCACACCGATCCGTCCTGGCTCCGATATCTTCATCCAACCCAAGAGGGGGCTAGACATCCATCATCCGACAGCTTAAGATGTCCAGAAGAGGGTCCAAAGTCTTCATCCTATCCGGGAAGAAGAGTATATCTGGACCGGCAACCATCTTCTTCCAAGCGGCATCTTCTATCTTCATCCGATGAGGACCGGCTCCATCTTGAAGACCTCCACCGCGGACCCATCTTCTTCCGACGACGACTTCCCGACGAATGACGGTTCCTTTAAGGGACGTCATCCAAGATGGCGTCCCTCGAATTCCGATTGGCTGATAGGATTCTATCAGCCAATCGGAATTAAGGTAGGAAAATTCTGATCGGCTGATGGAATCAGCCAATCAGAATCAAGTTCAATCCGATTGGCTGATCCGATCAGCCAATAAGATTGAGCTCGCATTCTATTGGCTTTTTCGGAACAGCCAATAGAATGCGAGCATAATCTGATTGGCTGATTGAATCAGCCAATCGGATTGAACTTGATTCTGATTGGCTGATTCCATCAGCCAATCAGAATTTTCCTACCTTAATTCCGATTGGCTGATAGAATCCTATCAGCCAATCGGAATTCGAGGGACGCCATCTTGGATGACGTCCCTTAAAGGAACCGTCATTCGTCGGGAAGTCGTCGTCGGAAGAAGATGGGTCCGCGGTGGAGGTCTTCAAGATGGAGCCGGTCCTCATCGGATGAAGATAGAAGATGCCGCTTGGAAGAAGATGGTTGCCGGTCCAGATATACTCTTCTTCCCGGATAGGATGAAGACTTTGGACCCTCTTCTGGACTTCTTCAGCAGTCGGATGATGGATGTCTAGCCCCCTCTTGGGTTGGATGAAGATATCGGAGCCAGGACGGATCGGTGTGATACCCGTGAGGTGAAGACAAGGTAGGAAGATCTTCAGGGGCTTAGTGTTAGGTTTATTTAAGGGGGGTTTGGGTTAGATTAGTGGTATGTGGGTGGTGGGTTGTAATGTTGGGGGGGGGGGTATTGTATGTGTTTTCTCCAACATTGGTGTGTCCGGTCCACGGCGTCATCCTTACTTGTGGGAATATCTCTTCCCCAACAGGAAATGGCAAAGAGTCCCAGCAAAGCTGGCCATATAGTCCCTCCTAAGCTCCGCCCACCCCATTCATTCTCTTTGCCGTTGCACAGGCAACATCTCCACGGAGATGGTTAAGAGTATGTGGTGTTTAGTTGTAGTTTTTTATTCTACTATCAAGAGTTTGTTATTTTAAAATAGTGCTGGTATGTACTATTTACTCTGAAACAGAAAGAGATGAAGAATTCTGTTTGTGAGAGGAAGATGATTTTAGCAGACAGTAACTAAAATCATTTGCTGTTTCCACATAGGACTGTTGAGATGAAGTAACTTCAGTTGGGGGAAACAGTTAGCAGACTTTTCTGCTTAAGGTATGACTAGCCATATTTCTAACAAGACTGTGTAATGCTGGAAGGCTGTCATTTCCCCTCATGGGGACCGGTAAGCCATTTTCTTAGTCTCAAGCAGAATAAAGGGCTTAATATGGGCTATAAAACTGGTAGACACTTTTATGGGCAAAATCGATTGCTTTATTTGGGCATTTTATACATGTTTATGCTGGTATTTCACATTTATAAACTTGGGGAACGTTTTTTAACGTCAGGCACTATGTTAGACACCTTTTCCAGTCAGGAAGGGCCTTCCCAGTTGTAGGCTGAGCCTCATTTTCGCGCCATTACTGCGCAGTTGTTTTTGAGAGCAAGACATGCAGATGCATGTGTGAGGACCTGAAAATAGTTGGAAAAGTTCCTAGAAGGCGTCATTTGGTATCGTATTCCCCTCTGGGTTTGGTAGAGTCGCAGCAAAGGCTGTAGCTGGCACTGTAGAGGAGTTAAAACTGTAACCGGCTCCGGTTTCGTTATTTTAAGGGTTAAAGCTCTGAAAGTTGGTGTGCAATACTTTTAATGCTTTAAGACACTGTGGTGAAATTTTGGTAAATTTTGAACAATTCCTTCATATTTTTTCACATATTCAGTAATAAAGTGTGCTCTGTTTAAAATTTAAAGAGACAGTAACGGTTTTGATTTAAAACGGTTTTTGTGTTTTTACTGACAAGTTTAAGCCTGTTTAACATGTCTGTGCCTTCAGATAAGCTATGTTCTATATGTATGAAAGTCAATGTGTCTTCCCCTTCTAAATTATGTGATAATTGTGCTAAAGCGTCCAAACAAAGTAAGGACAGTACTGTCACAGATAATGAAGTTGCCCAAGATGATTCATCAGATGAAGGGAGTAGACATGGTTCTACATCATCTCCTTCTGTGTCTACACCAGTTTTGCCCACGCAGGAGGCCCCTAGTACTTCTAGCGCGCCAATGCTTATTACCATGCAACAATTGACGACTGTAATGGATAATTCCATAGCAAATATTTTATCCAAAATGCCTGCATATCAGAGAAAGCGCGATTGCTCTGTTTTAAACACTGAAGAGCAGGAGGGCGCTGATGATAATTGTTCTGTCATACCCTCACACCAATCTGAAGGGGCCATGACGGAGGTTTTGTCAGATGGGGAAATTTCAGATTCAGGAAAAATTTCCCAACAGGCTGAACCTGATGTTGTGACATTTAAATTTAAATTAGAACATCTCCGCGCACTGCTTAAGGAGGTGTTATCTACTCTGGATGATTGTGACAACCTGGTCATTCCAGAAAAATTATGCAAGATGGACAAGTTCCTAGAGGTTCTGGTGCACCCCGACGCTTTTCCTATACCCAAGCGGGTGGCGGACATAGTGAATAAGGAATGGGAGAAGCCCGGCATACCTTTTGTTCCCCCTCCTATATTTAAGAAATTATTTCCTATGGTCGACCCCAGAAAGGACTTATGGCAGACAGTCTCTAAGGTCGAGGGGGCAGTTTCTACTCTAAACAAGCGCACTACTATTCCTATCGAGGATAATTGTGTTTTCAAAGATCCTATGGATAAAAAATTGGAGGGTTTGCTTAAAAAGATTTTTATACAGCAAGGTTACCTTCTTCAACCCATTTCGTGCATTGTTCCTGTGACTACAGCAGCGTGGTTCTGGTTCGAGGAACTAGAAAAGTCGCTCAGTAGAGAGACTCCATATGAGGAGGTTATGGACAGAGTTCACGCACTTAAGTTGGCTAACTCTTTTATTTTAGATGCCGATTTGCAAATAGCTAGATTAGCGGCAAAAAATTCAGGGTTTGCAATTCTGGCGCGCAGAGCGCTTTGGTTAAAGTCTTGGTCAGCGGATGTATCATCCAAGACAAAATTGCTTAATATCCCCTTCAAGGGTAAAACTCTCTTCAGGCCAGAATTGAAAGAGATTATCTCAGACATCACTGGGGGAAAGGGCCACGCCCTCCCACAAGATAGGCCTTTCAAAGCCAAGAATAAGTCTAATTTTCGTTCCTTTCGTAATTTCAGGAACGGACCGGGCTCTAATTCTGCATCCTCTAAACAAGAGGGTAATACCTCACAGACCAAACCAGCCTGGAAACCGATGCAAGGCTGGAACAAGGGTAAGCAGGCCAAGAAGCCTGCCGCTGCTAACAAAACAGCATGAAGGAGTAGCCCCACGATCCGGGACCGGATCTAGTGGGGGGCAGACTCTCTCTCTTTGCTCAGGCTTGGGCAAGAGATGTTCAGGATCCCTGGACGCTAGAAATAGTTTCTCAGGGTTTTCTTCTGGAATTCAAGGAACTACCTCCAAGGGGAAGGTTCCACATGTCTCACTTATCCTCAAACCAAATAAAGAGACAGGCATTCTTACATTGTGTAGAAGACCTGTTAAAGATGGGAGTGATACACCCAGTTCCAACGGCGGAACAAGGAATGGGATTTTACTCAAATCTGTTTGTGGTTCCCAAAAAAGAGGGAACTTTCAGACCAATCCTGGATCTAAAGATCCTAAACAAATTTCTCAGAGTACCATCGTTCAAGATGGAAACCATTCGAACGATTCTACCCACAATTCAGGAAGGTCAATTTATGACTACTGTGGATCTAAAGGATGCGTATCTACATATTCCTATCCACAAAGAACATCATCAGTTCCTAAGGTTCGCCTTTCTGGACAAACATTACCAGTTTGTGGCCATCCCATTCGGGTTAGCCACTGCTCCAAGGATTTTCACAAAGGTACTCGGATCCCTTCTAGCGGTTCTAAGACCAAGGGGCATTGCAGTAGTACCGTACTTGGACGACATTCTAGTACAAGCGTCGTCTCTTTCAAAGGCAAAGGCTCACTCAGACATCGTTCTGGCCTTTCTCAGATCTCACGGATGGAAGGTGAACATAGAAAAAAGTTCCCTGTCTCCGTCGACAAGAGTTCCCTTCTTGGGAACAATAATAGATTCCTTAGAAATGAGAATTTTCTTGACAAAATTCAGAAAGTCAAAACGTCTAAACGCTTGTCAAGTTCTTCATTCTATTCCTCGTCCTTCCGTAGCTCAGTGCATGGAAGTAGTAGGATTGATGGTTGCAGCAATGGACATAGTTCCTTTTGCGCGAATTCATCTAAGACCATTACAACTGTGCATGCTGAAACAGTGGAATGGGGACTATACAGACTTGTCTCCAGTGATTCAAGTAGATCAGAAGACCAGAGACTCACTCCGTTGGTGGCTAACCCAGGATCACCTATCCCAGGGAATGAGCTTCCGCAGTCCAGAGTGGGTCATCGTCATGACTGACGCCAGCCTAGTGGGCTGGGGCGCGGTCTGGGAATCCCTGAAAGCTCAGGGACTGTGGTCTCGGGAAGAGTCTCTTCTCCCGATAAACATTCTGGAACTAAGAGCGATATTCAATGCTCTCAGGGCTTGGCCTCAGCTAGCAAAGGCCAGATTCATAAGATTCCAATCAGACAACATGACGACTGTTGCGTATCTCAATCATCAGGGGGGAACAAGGAGTTCCCTGGCGATGAAAGAAGTGACCTAAATAATACAATGGGCGGAGAATCACTCCTGCCACCTATCTGCGATCCACATTCCAGGTGTGGAAAATTGGGAAGCGGATTATTTGAGTCGTCAGGCATTTCATCCGGGGGAGTGGGAGCTCCACCCGGAGATCTTTGCTCAGTTGACGCAACTATGGGGCATTCCAGATATGGATCTGATGGCGTCTCGTCAGAACTTCAAGGTTCCTTGCTACGGGTCCAGATCCAGGGATCCCAAGGCGACTCTAGTGGATGCACTAATAGCACCATGGACCTTCAACCTAGCTTATGTGTTTCCACTGTTTCCTCTCATTCCCAGGCTGGTAGCCAGGATCAAACAGGAGAGGGCCTCGGTGATCTTGAAAGCTCCTGCGTGGCCATGCAGGACTTGGTATGCAGACCTGGTGAATATGTCATCGGTTCCACCATGGAAGCTACCTTTGAGACAGGACCTTCTTGTTCAGGGTCCATTCGAACATCCAAATCTGGTCTCCCTCCAGCTGACGGCTTGGAGATTGAACGCTTGATTCTATAAAAGCGTGGGTTTTCAGATTCCGTGATAGATACTCTGGTTCAAGCCAGAAAACCGGTAACTAGAAAGATTTACCATAAAATATGGAAGATATATCTGCTGGTGTGAATCCAAGGGATTCCCATGGAATAAGATAAAGATTCCTAGGATTCTTTCCTTTCTACAAGAAGGTTTGGATAAAGGATTATCTGCAAGTTCTCTAAAGGGACAGATTTCTGCTTTATCTGTCCTACTACACAAACGACTGGCAGTTGTGCCAGATGTTCAAGCATTTGTTCAGGCTTTGGTTCGGATCAAGCCTGTTTACAGACCTTTGACTCCTCCCTGGAGTTTAAATCTAGTTCTTTCAGTTCTTCAAGGGGTTCCGTTTGAACCTTTACATTCCGTAGATATTAAGTTGTTATCTTGGAAAGTTTTGTTTTTGGTTGCTATTTCTTCTGCTAGAAGAGTTTCTGAGCTATCTGCTCTACAATGTACTCCACCCTATCTGGTGTTCCATTCAGATAAGGTTGTTTTGTGTACTAAGCCTGGTTTTCTACCAAAGGTTGTTTACAACAAAAATATTAATCAGGAGATAGTTGTACCTTCTTTGTGTCCGAATCCAGTTTCAAAGAAGGAACGTTTGCTACACAATTTAGATGTAGTCCGTGCTCTAAAGTTCTACTTAGAAGCTACGAAAGACTTCAGACAAACTTCTCTGTTTGTCGTCTATTCTGGTAAAAGGAGAGGTCAAAAAGCAACTTCTACCTCTCTTTCTTTTTGGCTTAAAAGCATCATCCGATTGGCTTATGAGACTGCCGGATGGCAGCCTCCTGAAAGAATCACAGCTCACTCCACTAGGGCTGTAGCTTCCACATGGGCCTTCAAGAACGAGGCTTCTGTTGATCAGATATGTAAGGCAGCGACTTGATCTTCACTGCACACTTTTGCCAAATGTTACAAATTTGATACTTTTGCTTCTTCGGAGGCTATTTTTGGGAGAAAGGTTTTGCAAGCGGTGGTGCCTTCCGTTTAGGTGACCTGATTTGCTCCCTCCCTTCATCCGTGTCCTAAAGCTTTGGTATTGGTTCCCACAAGTAAGGATGACGCCATGGACCGGACACACCAATGTTTGAGAAAACAGAATTTATGCTTACCTGATAAATTACTTTCTCCAACGGTGTTTCCGGTCCACGGCCCGCCCTGGTTTTTTAATCAGGTCCGATGAATTATTTTCTCTAACTACAGTCACCACAACACTATATGGTTTCTCCTATTTTTTCCTCCTGTCCGTCGGTCGAATGACTGGGGTGGGCGGAGCCTAGGAGGGACTATATGGCCAGCTTTGCTGGGACTCTTTGCCATTTCCTGTTGGGGAAGAGATATTCCCACAAGTAAGGATGACGCCGTGGACCGGACACACCGTTGGAGAAAGTAATTTATCAGGTAAGCATAAATTCTGTTTTTTTTACAGGCAAAAGAGCTGAATTCTTTGGGGCATGCCCCGCAAAGGGCCCTGTTCAGGGCTGGTAAGGTAAAAGAGCTTTGAACTTTAGTAATTTAGAATAGGGTAGGGCATTGTTTTATTTTGGGGGTCTTTGTTATTTTATTAGGGGGTTTAGAGTAGGTGTAATTAGTTTAAAATTGTTGTAATATTTTTCTGATGTTTGTAAATATTTTTTTATTTTTTGTAACTTAGTTCTTTTTTATTTTTTGTACTTTAGTTAGTTTATTTAATTGTATTTATTTGTAGGAATTTTATTTAATTAATTTATTGATAGTGTAGTGTTAGATTTAATTGTAGGTAATTGTAGGTATTTTATTTAATTAATTTATTGATAGTGTACTGTTAGGTTTAATTGTAACTTAGGTTAGGATTTATTTCACAGGTAATTTTGTAATTATTTTAACTATTTTAGCTATTGTACCTGGTTAAAATAAATACAAAGTTACCTGTAAAATAAATATAAATCCTAAAATAGCTACAATATAATTATTATTTATATTGTAGCTATATTAGGGTTTATTTTACAGGTAAGTATTTAGCTTTAAATAGGAATAAGTTATTTAATAAGAGTTAATTTATTTCGTTAGATTTAAATTATATTTAATTTAGGGGGGTGTTAGGGTTAGGGTTAGAATTAGCTTTAGGGGTTAAAAAATGTATTAGAATAGCGGTGAGCTCCGGTCAGCAGATTAGGGGTTAATGTTTGAAGTTAGGTGTCGGCGATGTTAGGGAGGGCAAATTAGGGGTTAATACTATTTATTATAGGGTTAGTGAGGCGGATTAGGGGTTAATAACTTTATTATAATAGCGGTGCAGTCCGCTCGGCAGATTAGGGGTTAATAAGTGTAGGCAGGTGGAGGCGACGTTGTGGGGGGCAGATTAGGGGTTAATAAA
Organism: Bombina bombina; assembly: GCF_027579735.1. Classification (NCBI taxonomy): domain Eukaryota; kingdom Metazoa; phylum Chordata; class Amphibia; order Anura; family Bombinatoridae; genus Bombina; species Bombina bombina. The sequence continues at coordinate 473,156,180 of NC_069501.1, forward strand.
TATAATATAGGGGTCGGCGGTGTTAGGGGCAGCAGATTAGGGGTACATAGGGATAATGGAAGTAGCGGCGGTTTACGGAGCGGCAGATTAGGGGTTAAAAATAATATGCAGGTGTCAGCGATAGCGGGGGCGGCAGAATAGGGGTTAATAAGTGTAAGGTTAGGGGTGTTTAGACTCGGGGTACATGTTAGGGTGTTAGGTGCAGACGTAGGAAGTGTTTCCCCATAGGAAACAATGGGGCTGCGTTAGGAGCTGAACGCGGCTTTTTTGCAGGTGTTAGGTTTTTTTTTTCAGCTCAAACAGCCCCATTGTTTCCTATGGGGGAATCGTGCACGAGCACGTTTTTGAGGCTGGCTGCGTCTGTAAGCAACTCTGGTATCGAGAGTTGCAGGGGCGTTAAATATGCCTGTACGCTCCCTTTTTGGAGCCTAACGCAGCCATTCTGTGGACTCTCAATACCAGAGTTATTTTAAAGGTGCGGCCAGAAAAAAGCCAGCTTTAGCTACGCGAGTCGTTACCGACAAAACTCTAAATCTAGCCGATAGTAAATAAAAAAATCCTTTGTTTCCCCAATACTTAAATTTCAATATAAAAAATTAGAATAAAATTCTAAGCATAGATAATTATTAAAACCGGCACCTCTACACCCCAGCAATAGTGATGTCGTGAACTTAAAAATTTTGGTTCGCGAACGGCGGACTCGAACTTCCGTGACTGTTCGCAAACCGGGCGAACCACCATTGACTTCAATAGGCAGGCGAACTTTAAAACCCACAAGGACTCTTTCTGGCCACAATAGTGATGGAAAAGTTGTTTCAAGGGTACTAACACCTGGACTGTGGCATGCCGGAGGGGGATCCATGGCAAAACTCCCATGGAAAATTACATAGTTGAAGCAGAGTCTGCTTTTAACCCCGAAAGGGCATAAATCATCTAACATTCCTAAATAGTTTGGAATAACGTGCTTTAAAACATCAGGTATGATGTTGTATCGATCAGGTAGTGTAAGGGTTACACTTGCTTCACAGTGACAGACCAAACTCCAAGTGTAACGAACCACAAACAACCGCAAACAGTCCATTTGCACAACCACGAGATAGATAGATTTGATAGATAGATACATAGATTACATAGCTCAATAGATGCAATATACATATGATCAATACAAATTACATAGATCAATAGATGCAATATACATTTGATAGATACGAATTACATAGATCAATAGATGCAATATCCATTTGATAGATATGAATTATATAGATCAAAATATGCAATATACATTTGATAGATACGAATTACATAGATCAAAAGATGCAATATACATTTTATAGATATGAATTACATCGATCAATAGATGCAATATACATTTGATAGATACGATTGATAGTTAGATAGATTTGATAGATAAATAGATAGATTTGAAAGATATATAATTTCCCTGACAGAGTATAACAATAAGAAATGCGGTCTGGGAACCGTGGTGTGTTAAGTAGTACTATTCTTAGCAGTTTACTACAACCTGTTACTCCACCTATCGGGGGAGGTCTATATGGCCTGCATTTTTGGAACAGGGAGATGGATGAAGATGATTGGTCTGTCCTCCTACTTCAAATTTGTCCTAAACACAAGTGGCTGTCTCAAAACAGTCCGGCCACGAGATAGATTTGATAGATAGATATACATAGATTGATAGTTAAATAGAATCGATAGAAGATAAATAGATAGATTTGATAGATATATAATTACCCTGAAAAAGTATAATAATAAAACATGCGGTCTGGGACCCATGGTAACTAGGTTGTGTTAAGTAGTACTATTGTTAGCACTTTAATCTCTGTTACTCCCACTATCGGGGGAGGTCTATATGGCCTGCATGATTACCCTGACAAAGTATAACAACAAAACATGCGGTCTGGGACCCATGTTAACTAGGTTGTGTTAAGTAGTACTATTCTTAGCACTTTAATCCCTGTTACACCCCCTATCGGGGGAGTTGTATATGGCCTGCATGATTATCCTGACAAAATATAATAAGACATGCGGTCTGGGACCCATGGTAACTAGGTTGTGTTAAGTAGTACTATTCTTAGCACTTTATTCCCTGTTACTCCCCCTATCGGGGGAGGTCTATATGTCCTGCATGATTACCCTGACAAAGTATAACAACAAAACATGTGGCCTGGGACCCATGGTAACTAGGTTGTGTTAAGTAGTACTATTCTTAGCACTTTCATCCCTGTAACTCCCCCTATCGGGTGAGGTCTATATGGCCTGCATGATTACCCTGACAAAGTATAACAACCAAACATGCGGTCTGAGACCCATGTTGGTACTGGTATAAGTAGGCTGTCTTAAGTAGTACTATTCTTAGCAGTTTAATCCCTGTGATTGGTCTGTCCTCCTACTTCAAATTTGTCAAAAACACAAGTGGCTGTCTCAAAACAGTCCGGACACGAGATAGATAGATTTGATAGATAGATATACATAGATTGATAGTTAGATAGAATTGATAGAAGATAAATAGATAGATTTGTTAGATATATAATTACCCTGACAAAGTATAATAATTAAACATGCGGTCTGGGACCCATGGTAACTAGGTTGTGTTAACTAGTATTATTCTTAGCACTTTAATCCCTGTAACTCCCCCTATCAGGGAAGGTCTATATGGCCTGCACGATTACCCTGACAAAGTATCACAACAAGACATGCGGTCTGGGACCCATGGTAACTAGGTTGTGTTAAGTTGTACTATTCTTAGCACTTTAATCCCTGTAACTCCCACTATCGGGGGAGGTCTATACGGCCTGCCTGATTACCCTCACCAAATATAACCACAAGTCATGCGGTCTGGGACCCATGTTAACTAGGTTGTGTTAAGTAGTACTGTTCTTTGCACTTTAATACCTGTTACTCCCCCTATCTGGGGAGGTCTATATGGCCTTCATGATTACCCTGAGAAAGTATAACAACAAGACATGCGGTCTGGGACCCATGGTAATTAGGTTGTGTTTAGTAGTACTATTCTTAGCACTTTAATCCCTTTTACTCCCCTTATCGGGGGAGGTCTATATGGCCTGCATGATTACCCTTACAAAGTATAATAACAAGACATGCGGTTCTGGGACCCATGGTAACTAGGTTTTGTTTATATTAGTACTATTCTTAGCACTTTAATCCCTTTTACTCCCCCTATTGGGGTAGGTCTATACGGCCTGCCTGATTACCCTCACCAAATATAACAACAAGACATGCGGTCTGGGACCCATGGTAACTAGGTTGTGCTAAGTTGTACTGTTCTTATTAGTTTAATACCTGTTACAACCCCTAATGGTGGGAGGTCTATATGGCCTGCATGATTACCCTGACAAAGTATAACAACAAGAAATGCGGCCTGGGACCCATGGTAACTAGGTTGTGTTAAGTAGTACTATTCTTTGCACTTTAATACCTGTCACTCCCCCTATCTGGGGAGGTCTATATGGCCTTCATGATTACCCTGAGAAAGTATAACAACAAGACATGCGGTCTGGGACCCATGTTAACTAGGTTGTGTTAAGTAGTACTGTTCTTTGCACTTTAATACCTGTTACTCCCCCTATCTGGGGAGGTCTATATGGCCTTCATGATTACCCTGAGAAAGTATAACAACAAGACATGCGGTCTGGGACCCATGGTAATTAGGTTGTGTTTAGTAGTACTATTCTTAGCCTTTTAATCCCTTTTACTCCCCTTATCGGGGGAGGTCTATGTGGCCTGCATGATTACCCTTACAAAGTATAATAACAAGACATGCGGTTCTGGGACCCATGGTAACTAGGTTTTGTTTATATTAGTACTATTCTTAGCACTTTAATCCCTTTTACTCCCCCTATCGGGGGAGGTCTATACGGCCTGCCTGATTACCCTCACCAAATATAACAACAAGACATGCGGTCTGGGACCCATGGTAACTAGGTTGTGTTAAGTTGTACTGTTCTTATTAGTTTAATACCTGTTACAACCCCTAATGGTGGGAGGTCTATATGGCCTACATGATTACCCTGACAAAGTATAACAACAAGAAATGCGGCCTGGGACCCATGGTAACTAGGTTGTGTTAAGTAGTACTATTCTTTGCACTTTAATACCTGTTACTCCCCCTATCTGGGGAGGTCTATATGGCCTTCATGATTACCCTGAGAAAGTATAACAACAAGACATGCGGTCTGGGACCCATGGTAATTAGGTTGTGTTTAGTAGTACTATTCTTAGCACTTTAATCCCTTTTACTCCCCTTATCGGGGGAGGTCTATATGGCCTGCATGATTACCCTTACAAAGTATAATAACAAGACATGCGGTTCTGGGACCCATGGTAACTAGGTTTTGTTTATATTAGTACTATTCTTAGCACTTTAATCCCTTTTACTCCCCCTATCGGGGGAGGTCTATACGGCCTGCCTGATTACCCTCACCAAATATAACAGCAAGACATGCGGTCTGGGACCCATGGTAACTAGGTTGTGTTAAGTTGTACTATTCTAAGCACTTTAATCCCTGTAACTCCCACTATCGGGGGAGGTCTATACGGCCTGCCTGATTACCCTCACCAAATATAACCACAAGTCATGCGGTCTGGGACCCATGTTAACTAGGTTGTGCTAAGTAGTACTGTTCTTATTAGTTTAATACCTGTTACAACCCCTAATGGTGGGAGGTCTATATGGCCTGCATGATTACCCTGACAAAGTATAACAACAAGAAATGCGGCCTGGGACCCATGGTAACTAGGTTGTGTTAAGTAGTACTATTCTTAGCACTTTAATCCCTTTTACTCCCCTTATCGGGGGAGGTCTATATGGCCTGCATGATTACCCTTACAAAGTATAATAACAAGACATGCGGTTCTGGGACCCATGGTAACTAGGTTTTGTTTATATTAGTACTATTCTTAGCACTTTAATCCCTTTTACTCCCCCTATCGGGGGAGGTCTATACGGCCTGCCTGATTACCCTCACCAAATATAACAGCAAGACATGTGGTCTGGGTCCCATGGTAACTAGGTTGTGTTAAGTTGTACTATTCTAAGCACTTTAATCCCTGTAACTCCCACTATCGGGGGAGGTCTATACGGCCTGCCTGATTACCCTCACCAAATATAACCACAAGTCATGCGGTCTGGGACCCATGTTAACTAGGTTGTGCTAAGTAGTACTGTTCTTATTAGTTTAATACCTGTTACAACCCCTAATGGTGGGAGGTCTATATGGCCTGCATGATTACCCTGACAAAGTATAACAACAAGACATGTGGCCTGGGACCCATGGTAACTAGGTTGTGTTCAGTAGTACTATTCTTTGCACTTTAATACCTGTTACTCCCCCTATTTGGGGAGGTCTATATGGCCTTCATGATTACCCTGACAAAGTATAACAATAAGACATACGGTCTGTGACCCATGGTAACTAGGTTGTGTTAAGTAGTACTATTCTTAGCACTTTCATCCCTGTAACTCCCCCTATCGGGTGAGGTCTATATGGCCTGCATGATTACCCTGACAAAGTATAACAACCAAACATGCGGTCTGGGACCCATGTTGGTACTGGTATAACTAGGCTGTCTTAAGTAGTACTATTCTTAGCAGTTTAATCCCTGTGATTGGTCTGTCCTCCTACTTCAAATTTGTCAAAAACACAAGTGGCTGTCTCAAAACAGTCCGGACACGAGATAGATTTGATAGATAGATATACATAGATTGATAGTTAGATAGAATCGATAGAAGATAAATAGATAGATTTGTTAGATATATAATTACCCTGACAAAGTATAATAATTAACATGTGGTCAGGGACCCATGGTAACTAGGTTGTGTTAAGTAGTACTATTCTTAGCACTTTAATCCCTGTAACTCCCCCTATCGGGGGAGGTCTATATGGCCTGCACGATTACCCTGACAAAGTATCACAACAAGACATGCGGTCTGGGACCCATGTTAACTAGGTTGTGTTTATATTAGTACTATTCTTAGCACTTTAATCCCTTTTACTCTCCCTATCGGGGGAGGTCTATACGGCCTGCCTGATTACCCTCACAAAATATAACAACAAGACATGCGGTCTGGGACCCATGGTAACTAGGTTGTGTTTAGATTAGTACTATTCTTAGCACTTTAATCCCTTTTACTCCCCTTATCGGGGAAGGTCTATATGGCCTGCATGATTACCCTTACAAAGTATAATAACAAGACATGCGGTTCTGGAACCCATGTTAACTAGGTTGTGTTAAGTAGTACTATTCTTAGCACTTTAATCCCTGTTACACCCCCTATCGGGGGAGTTGTATATGGCCTGCATGATTATCCTGACAAAATATAATAATAAGACATGCAGTCTGGGACCCATGGTAACTAGGTTGTGTTAAGTAGTACTATTCTTAGCACTTTAATCCCTGTTACTCCCCCTATCGGGGGAGGTGTATATGGCCTGCATGATTATCCTGACCAAATATAATAATAAGACATGCGGCCTGGGACCCATGGTAACTAGGTTGTATTAAGTAGTACTATTCTTACCACTTTCATCCCTGTAACTCCCCCTATCGGGTGAGGTCTATATGGCCTGCATGATTACCCTGACAAAGTATAACAACCAAACATGCGGTCTGGGACCCATGTTGGTACTGGTATAACTAGGCTGTCTTAAGTAGTACTATTCTTAGCAGTTTAATCCCTGTGATTGGTCTCTCCTCCTACTTCAAATTTGTCAAAAACACAAGTGGCTGTCTCAAAACAGTCCGGACACGAGATAGATAGATTTGATAGATAGATATACATAGATTGATAGTTAGATAGAATCGATAGAAGAAAAATAGATATATTTGTTAGATATATAATTACCCTGACAAAGTATAATAATTAAACATGCGGTCTGGGACCCATGGTAACTAGGTTGTGTTAAGTAGTACTATTCTTAGCACTTTAATCCCTGTAACTCCCCCTATCGGGGGAGGTCTATATGGCCTGCACGATTACCCTGACAAAGTATCACAACAAGACATGCGGTCTGGGACCCATGGTAAATAGGTTTTGTTTATATTAGTACTATTTTTAGCACTTTAATCCATGTTAATCCCCCTATCTGTGTAGGTCTATATGGCCTGCATGATTACCCTGAGAAAGTATAACAACAAGACATGCGGTCTGGGACCCATGGTAATTAGGTTGTGTTTAGTAGTACTATTCTTAGCACTTTAATCCCTTTTACTCCCCTTATCGGGGGAGGTCTATATGGCCTGCATGATCACCCTTACAAAGTATAATAACAAGACATGCGGTTCTGTGACCCATGGTAACTAGGTTTTGTTTATATTAGTACTATTCTTAGCACTTTAATCCCTTTTACTCCCCCTATCGGGGGAGGTCTATACGGCCTGCCTGATTACCCTCACCAAATATAACAACAAGACATGCGGTCTGGGACCCATGGTAACTAGGCTGTGTTAAGTTGTACTATTCTTAGCACTTTAATCCCTGTAACTCCCCCTATCGGGGGAGGTCTATACGGCCTGCCTGATTACCCTCACCAAATATAACCACAAGTCATGCAGTCTGGGACCCATGTTAACTAGGTTGTGTTAAGTAGTACTGTTCTTATTAGTTTAATACCTGTTACAACCCCTAATGGTGGGAGGTCTATATGGCCTGCATGATTGCCCTGACAAAGTATAACAACAAGACATGCGGCCTGGGACCCATGGTAACTAGGTTGTGTTAAGTAGTACTATTCTTTGCACTTTAATACCTGTTACACCCCCTATTGGGTGAGGTCTATATGGCCTGCATGATTACCCTGACAAAGTATAACAACCAAACATTCGGTCTGGGACCCATGTTGGTACTGGTATAACTAGGCTGTCTTAAGTAGTACTATTCTTAGCAGTTTAATCCCAGTGATTGGTCTGTCCTCCTACTTCAAATTTGTCAAAAACACAAGTGGCTGTCTCCAAACAGTCCGGACACGAGATAGATAGATTTGATAGATAGATATACATAGATTGATAGTTAGATAGAATCGATAGAAGATAAATAGATAGATTTGTTAGATATATAATTAACCTGACAAAGTATAATAATTGACATGCGGTCTGGGACCCATGGTAACTAGGTTGTGTTAAGTAGTACTATTCTTAGCACTTTAATCCCTGTAACTCCCCCTATCGGGGGAGGTCTATATGGCCTGCACGATTACCCTGACAAAGTATCACAACAAGACATGCGGTCTGGGACCCATGTTAACTAGGTTGTGTTTATATTAGTACTATTCTTAGCACTTTAATCCCTTTTATTCTCCCTATCGGGGGAGGTCTATACGGCCGGCCTGATTACCCTCACAAAATATAACAACAAGACATGTGGTCTGGGACCCATGGTAACTAGGTTTTGTTTATACTAGTACTATTCTTAGCACTTTAATCCCTTTTACTCAACTTATCGGGGGAGGTCTATATGGCCTGCATGATTACCCTTACAAAGTATAATAACAAGACATGCGGTTCTGGGACCCATGGTAACTAGGTTTTGTTTATATTAGCACTATTCTTAGCACTTTAATCCCTTTTACTCCCCCTATCGGGGGAGGTCTATACGGCCTGCCTGATTACCCTCACCAAATATAACAACAAGACATGCGGTCTGGGACCCATGGTAACTAGGTTGTGTTAAATTGTACTATTCTTAGCACTTTAATCCCTGTAACTCCCCCTATCGGGGGAGGTCTATACGGCCTGCCTGATTACCCTCACCAAATATAACCACAAGTCATGCGGTCTGGGACCCATGTTAACTAGGTTGTGTTAAGTAATACTGTTCTTATTAGTTTAATACCTGTTACAACCCCTAATGGTGGGAGGTCTATATGGCCTGCATGATTGCCCTGACAAAGTATAACAACAAGACATGCGGCCTGGGACCCATGGTAACTAGGTTGTGTTAAGTAGTACTATTCTTTGCACTTTAATACCTGTTACACCCCCTATTGGGTGAGGTCTATATGGCCTGCATGATTACCCTTACAAAGTATAATAACAAGACATGCGGTCCTGGGACCCATGGTAACTAGGTTTTGTTTATATTAGCACTATTCTTAGCACTTAGATTTGTTAGATATATAATTACCCTGACAAAGTATAATAATTGACATGCGGTCTGGGACCCATGGTAACTAGGTTGTGTTAAGTAGTACTATTCTTTGCACTTTAATACCTGTTACTCCCCCTATCTGGGGAGGTCTATATGGCCTTCATGATTACCCTGACAAAGTATAACAATAAGACATGCGGTCTGCGACCCATGGTAACTAGGTTGTGTTAAGTAGTACTATTCTTAGCACTTTCATCCCTGTAACTCCCCCTATCGGGTGAGGCCTATATGGCCTGCATGATTACCCTGACAAAGTATAACAACCAAACATGCGTTCTGGGACCCATGTTGGTACTGGTATAACTAGGCTGTCTTAAGTAGTACTATTTTTAGCAGTTTAATCCCTGTGATTGGTCTGTCCTCCTACTTCAAATTTGTCAAAAACACAAGTGGCTGTCTCAAAACAGTCCGGACACGAGATAGATAGATTTGATAGATAGATATACATAGATTGATAGTTAGATAGAATCGATAGAAGATAAATAGATTTGTTAGATTTATAATTACCCTGACAAAGTATAATAATTAAACATGCGGTCTGGGACCCATGGTAACTAGGTTATGTTTAGATTAGTACTATTCTTAGCACTTTAATCCCTTTTACTCTCCCTATCGGTGGAGGTCTATACGGCCTTCCTGATTACCCTCACCAAATATAACAACAAGACATGCGGTTTTGGTACTATCGTAACTAGGTTGTGTTTATATTAGTACTATTCTTAGCACTTTAATATCTTTTACTCTCCCTATCGGGGGAGGTCTATACGGCCTGCCTGATTACCCTCACCAAATATAACAAGATGTGCGGTCAGGGAACCATGGTAAGGTTACTTCTTTTGCACAATCAAGGCAGATCAAAAGATGCAATATACATTTGATACATAAGAAATACAGAGATCGATAGATGCAATATATATTTGATAGATACGATTGATAGTTAGATAGATTAGATAGATTGATAGATTAGATAAATAAATAGATAGATAGATTTGATAGATATATAATTTCAATAACAGAGTATTACAAGACGAGCGATCAGGGAACCATGGTAAGGTTACTTCCTTTTGCATAATGGAGTACAGGTTGGGGCCCGGGATTGCCTTTTTGTGCTGTTTGATTCTTTCAGGTATACAATTTGCTGAGGTTCTGACCCTGCATTATGGCTGCACCTCTCCCTAAAAGAGGGATCTGTTACAGAGTCTGTGGGCCTGTATGCAAAGAGCTGGCCTGCCTGAAAGGAGCAGCAAGGCAAAGGGATCGATTCATGCCTATAAGAAACCAGAGGGCATGATACCTGCTGGAAGTGTGCAGGGAGGCAGAGCGATCTATTCCTGCCTCAAAGCAGACAGGCAGAGTGGACGCTACCTGCCTGGGAGCCCACTGAGAGCAGCCCAGCTGGGGGAGATCCAGCCGCTGACTTGACCCCGGTCTCAGCCACGATAGCCCTGGTCCCACTATTTGGAGGCAGAGGGATCAATTCCTGCCAAGAAGCAGCATGGCAGGTGGATTTATTCCTGCATAAAAGCAGACAGGCAGAGGGGACGATACCTGCAAAGAAAGAGCTGCAGTGCAGAGAGGATGCTACCTGACTGGGAGTCCACTGAGACCAGCCCAGCTGCGGGAGATACACCCGCTGGCTTGACACCGGTCTCAGCAACTATATCTCTGGTCCCATTGTACGGTGGCCACCCCTGGGTTTGGACAGAGGAAGGGAGACCCCCTAGTGGAGTAACGCTACACCCGGGAGATGCAAAAAGATGTTTGGACACCCAGTACAGGTCTTTCTCCTTCAGCCTTTTCAGACAAGGGTCCAGGACCCTCAACAGAAACAACAGCAGGAAACAGCACATATACCATCCTTTTGAACAATAGACTACAGGTATGGCATTGATTATAGAAACCTGGAGATAATTTTTATGAACCGGGAAATTGATGAAAAAACATGATTAGACAATGGACACCCAGTATACTTCATTCTCCTTCAGCCTTTTTATACTAGGGTCCTGGACCCTCAACAGAAACAACAGCAGGAAATACCACATATGCCATCCTTTTGAATAATCCAGTACAGGTATCGCATTGATTTTAGAAACCCTGAGATAATTTTTAGGAACCGGGAAATTGAACAAAAAACATGACTGGACACCCAGTACACTTCGTTCTCCTTCAGCCTTTTTATACGGGGGTCCCGGACCCTCAACAGAAACAACAGCAGGAAACAACACATATGCCATCCTTTTGAATAATCGTGTACAGGAATGTCATTGATTTTAGAAACACGGAGATAATTTTTAGGAACTGGGAAATTGATCAAAAAAACATGAGCTTTTTAATACTAGGGTCCAGGACCCTCAACAGAAAAAAAAAACAGCAGGAAACACTGCATATGCCATCCTTTTGAATAATCCATTACAGGTATGGCATCCATTTTAGGAACCCGGCAATAATTTAGAGGAACCAGGAAATTGAAAAAGATGATTGTACAACCAGTACACTTCGTTCTCCTTCAGCCTTTTTAGACGCGGGTCCTGGACCCTCAACAGAAACAACAGCATGAAAGACCACATATTCCCTCATTTTGAACAATCAAATACAGGTATGGCATTGATTCTAGGAAACCGGAAATAATTTTTAGGAACCCGGGATATGGAAAAAGATGCTTGGACAACCAGTACACTTCCTTCTCCTTCAGCCTTTTTATACTAGGCTCCCTGACCCTCAACAGAAACAACAGCATGAAAGACCACATATTCCTTCATTTTGAACAATCAAGCACAGGTATGGCATTGATTCTAGGAACCTGGCGATAATTTAGAGGAACCGGGATATGGAAAAAGATGCTTGGACAACCAGTACACTTCGTTGTCCTTCAGCCTTTTTAGACGCGGGTCCTGGGCCCTCAACAGAAACAACATCATGAAACACCACATATTACATCATTTTGAACAATCAAGTACAGATATGGCATTGATTTTAGGAACCCGGCGATAATTTATAGGAACCGGGATATGGAAAAAGATGCTTGTACAACCAGTACACTTCGTTCTCCTTCAGCCTTTTTAGACGTGGGTCCTGGACCCTCAACAGAAACAACAGCATGAAAGACCACATATTCCCTTATTTTGAAGAATCAAGTACAGGTATGGCATTGATTCTAGGAACCCGGAAATAATTTTTAGGAACCAGGATATGGAAAAAGATGCTTGGACAACCAGTACACTTCGTTCTCCTTCAGCCTTTTTAGATGAGGGTCCACGACCCTCAACAGAAACAGCAACATGAAACACCACATATTACATCATTTTGAACAATCAAGTACAGGTATGGCATTGATTCTAGGAACCCGGCAATAATTTTTAGGAACCGGGATATGGAAAAAGATGCTTGGACAACCAGTACACTTCGTTCTCCTTCAGCCTTTTTAGATGAGGGTCCAGGACTCTTAACAGAAACAACAGCATGAAAGACCACATATTCACTCATTTTGAACAATCAAGTACAGGTATGGCATTGATTCTAGGAACCCGGCAATAATTTTTAGTAACCGGGATATGGAAAAAGATGCTTGTACAACCAGTACACTTCGTTCTCCTTCAGCCTTTTTAAACGAGGGTCCAGGACCCTGAACAGAAACAACAGCATGAAACACCACATATTACATCATTTTGAACAATCAAGTACAGGTATGGCATTGATTTTAGGAACCCGGCGATAATTTAGAGGAACCGGGATATGGAAAAAGATGCTTGTACAACCAGTACACTTCGTTCTCCTTCAGCCTTTTTAGACGCGGGTCCTGGACCCTCAACAGAAACAACAGCATGAAAGACCACATATTCCCTCATTTTGAACAATCAAGTACAGGTATGGCATTGATTCTAGGAACCCGGCAATAATTTTTAGGAACCGGGATATGGGAAAAGATGCTTGGACAACCAGTACACTTCGTTCTCCTTCAGCCTTTTTAGACGAGGGTCCAGGACCCTCAACAGAAACAACAGCATGAAAGACCACATATTACATCATTTTGAACAATCAAGTACAGGTATGGCATTGATTTTAAGAACCTGGCGATAATTTAGAGGAACCGGGATATGGAAAAAGATGCTTGTACAACCAGTACACTTCGCTCTCCTTCAGCCTTTTTAGACGCGGGTCCTGGACCCTCAACAGAAACAACAGCATGAAAGACCACATATTCCCTCCTTTTGAACAATCAAGTACAGGTATGGCATTGATTCTAGGAACCCGGCAATAATTTTTAGGAACCAGGATATGGAAAAAGATGCTTGGACAACCAGTACACTTCGTTCTCCTTCAGCCTTTTTAGATGAGGGTCCAGGACACTCAACAGAAACAACAGCATGAAACACCACATATTACATCATTTTGAACAATCAAGTACAGGTATGGCATTGATTTTAGGAACCCGGCGATAATTTATAGGAACCGGAATATGGAAAAAGATGCTTGGACAACCAGTACACTTCGTTGTCCTTCAGCCTTTTTAGACGCGGGTCCTGGACCCTCAACAGAAACAACAGCATGAAAGACCACATATTCCCTCATTTTGAACAATCAAGTACAGGTATTGCATTGATTCTAGGAACCCGGCAATAATTTTTAGGAACCGGGATATGGAAAAAGATGCTTGGACAACCAGTACACTTCGTTCTCCTTCAGCCTTTGTAGATGAGGGTCCAGGACCCTCAACAGAAACAACAGCATGAAACACCACATATTACATCATTTTGAACAATCAAGTACAGGTATGGCATTGAGTTTAGGAACCCGGCGATAATTTAGAGGAACCGGGATATGGAAAAAGATGCTTGTACAACCAGTACACTTCGTTCTCCTTCAGCCTTTTTAGACGCGGGTCCTGGACCCTCAACAGAAACAACAGCACGAAAGACCACATATTCCCTCATTTTGAACAATCAAGTACAGGTATGGCATTGATTCTAGGAACCCGGCAATAATTTTTAGGAACCGGGATATGGAAAAAGATGCTTGGACAACCAGTACACTTCGTTCTCCTTCAGCCTTTTTAGACGAGGGTCCAGGACCCTCAACAGAAACAACAGCATGAAACACCACATATTACATCATTTGAACAATCAAGTACATGTATGGCATTGATTTTAAGAACCTGGCGATAATTTAGAGGAACCGGGATATGGAAAAAGATGCTTGTACAACCAGTACACTTCGTTCTCCTTCAGCCTTTTTAGACGCGGGTCCTGGACCCTCAACAGAAACAACAGCATGAAAGACCACATATTCCCTCCTTTTGAACAATCAAGTACAGGTATGGCATTGATTCTAGGAACCCGGCAATAATTTTTAGGAACCAGGATATGGAAAAAGATGCTTGGACAACCAGTACACTTCGTTCTCCTTCAGCCTTTTTAGATGAGGGTCCAGGACACTCAACAGAAACAACAGCATGAAACACCACATATTACATCATTTTGAACAATCAAGTACAGGTATGGCATTGATTTTAGGAACCCGGCTATAATTTAGAGGAACCGGGATATGGAAAAAGATGCTTGTACAACCAGTACACTTTGTTCTCCTTCAGCCTTTTTAGACGCGGGTCCTGGACCCTCAACAGAAACAACAGCATGAAAGACCACATATTCCCTCATTTTGAACAATCAAGTACAGGTATGGCATTGATTCTAGGAACCCGGCAATAATTTTTAGGAACCGGGATATGGAAAAAGATGCTTGGACAACCAGTACACTTCGTTCTCCTTCAGCCTTTTTAGATGCGGGTCCTGGACCCTCAACAGAAACAACAGCATGAAAGACCACATATTCCCTCATTTTGAACAATCAAGTACAGGTATGGCATTGATTCTAGGAACCCGGCAATAATTTTTAGGAACCGGGATATGGAAAAAGATGCTTTGAAAACCAGTAGACTTCGTTCTCCTTCAGCCTTTTTAGACGCGGGTCCTGGACCCTCAACAGAAACAACAGCATGAAACACCACATATTACATCATTTTGATCAATCCAGTACAGGTATGGCATTGATTCTAGGAATCTAGAGATAATTTTTAGGAACCGGGAGATGGAAAAAGAAGCTTGGACAACCAGTACAGGTCATTCTCCTTCAGCCTTTTTAGACGAGGCTCCAGAACCCTCAACAACAACAACAGCAGGAAACACCACATATTGCATCCTTTTGAACAATCAAGTACAGGTATGGCATTGATTTTCTGAACCTGGATATCATTTTTAGGAACCGGGATATGGAAAAAGATGCTTGGACAACCAGTACACTTTGTTCTCCTTCAGCCTTTTTAGACGAGGGTCCAGGACCCTCAACAGAAACAACAGCATGAAACACCACATATTCCATCATTTAGAACAATCAAGTACAGGTATGGCATTGATTTTAGGAACTCAGAGATAATTTTTAGGAACTGGGAGATGGAAAAAGATGCTTGGACAACCAATACAGGTCATTCTCCTTCAACCTTTTTATACGAGGGTCCAGGACCCTCAACATAAACAACAGCTTGAAACACCACATATGCCATACTTTTGAACAATAGAGTACATATATGGCATTGATTTTAGGAACCTGGTGATAATTTTTAGGAACCGGGATATGGAAAAAAATATGCTTGGACAACCAGTAGACTTCGTTCTCCTTCAGCCTTTTTAGACGAGGGTCCAGGACCCTCAACAGAAACCACAGCATGAAACACCACATATTCCATCCTTTTGAACAATCAAGTACAGGTATGGCATTGATTTTAGGAACCCGGCGATAATTGATAGGAACCAGGATATGGAAAAAGATGCTTGGACAACCAGTACACTTCGTTCTCATTTAGCCTTTTTAGACGAGGGTTCAGGACCCTCAACAGAAACAACAGCATGAAACACCACATATGCCATCCTTTTGCACAATAGGGTACAGGTATGGCATCCATTTTAGGAACCCGGAGATAATTTTTAGGAACTGGGAAATTGAATCAAAAACTATGCTTGGACAATGAGTACACTTCGTTCTCCTTCAGCCTTTTTAGACAAGGGTCCAGGACCCTCAGCAGAAACAACAGCAGGAAACACCACATATGCCATCCTTTTGAATAATACAGTACAGGTATGGCATCAATTTTAGGAACCCGGAGATAATTTTAGGAACCGTGAAATTTTAAAAAAAAACACAATTGGACAACCAGTACACTTTGTTCTCCTTCAGCCTTTTTAAACGAGGGTCACGGACCCTCAACAGAAACAACAGCATGAAACAGCACATATGCCATCCTTTTGAACAATAGAGTACAGGTATGGCATTGATTTTAGAAACCCGGAGAAATTTTTTAGGAACCGGGAGATGGAAAAAGATGCTACCCAGTACAGGTCGTTCTCCTTCAGCCTTTTTATAAGAGGGTCCAGGACCCTCAACAGAAACAACAGCAGGAAACAGCACATATGCCATCCTTTTGAACAATAGAGTACAGGTATGGCATTGATTTTAGAAACCCGGCGATAATTTATAGGAACCGGGAAATTGAACCAAAAAAATGATTGGACACCCAGTACACTTCGTTCTCCTTCAGCCTTTTTATACTAGGGTCCCGGACCCTCAACAGAAACAACAGCAGTAAACACCACATATGCCATCCTTTTGAATAATCCAGTACAGGTATGGCATTGAATTTAGAAACCCGGAGATAATTTTTAGGAACCGGGAGATGGAAAAAGATGCTTGGACAACCAATACAGGTGATTCTCCTTCAACCTTTTTATACGAGGGTCCAGGACCCTCAACAGAAACAACAGCATGAAACAGCACATATGCCATCCTTTTGAACAATAGAGTACAGGTATGGCATTGATTTTAGAAACCCGGTGATAATTTATAGGAACCGGGAAATTGAACCAAAAAAATGATTGGACACCCAGTACACTTCGTTCTCCTTCAGCCTTTTTATACTAGGGTCCCGGACCCTCAACAGAAACAACAGCAGTAAACACCACATATGCCACCCTTTTGAATAATCCAGTACAGGTATGGCATTGAATTTAGAAACCCGAAGATAATTTTTAGGAACCAGGAGATGGAAAAAGATGCTTGGACAACCAATACAGGTGATTCTCCTTCAACCTTTTTATACGAGGGTCCAGGACCCTCAACAGAAACAACAGCATGAAACAGCACATATGCCATCCTTTTGAACAATAGAGTACAGGTATGGGATTGATTTTAGAAACACAGAGATAATTTTTAGGAACCGGGAAATTGAACAAAAAAAATTATTGGACACCCAGTACACTTCGTTCTCCTTCAGCCTTTTTATACGAGGGTCTCGGACACTCGACAGAAACAACAGCAGTAAACACCACATATGCCATCCTTTTGAATAATCCAGTACAGGTATGGCATTGATTTTTGAAACCCGGAGATAATTTTTAGGAACCGGGAGATGGAAAAAGATGCTTGGACACCCAGTACAGGTCGTTCTCCTTCAGCCTTTTTAGTTGAGGGTCCAGGACCCTCAACAGAAACAACAGCAGGAAAACCACATATTACATCCATTTGAGAGTACAGGTATGGCATCGATTTTAGGATCCCGGAGATAAATTTTAGGAACCGGGAAATTGAACAAAAAACCATGCTTGGACACCCAGTACAGGTCGTTCTCCTTCAGACCTTTTATATCATGGCCCACGACCCTCAACAGGCACAACAGCATGAAACACCACATATGCCATCCTTTTGCACAAGAGAGTACAGGTATGGCATTGATTTGAGGAACCCGGAGATAATTTAGAGGAACCGGGAATATTGAACCAAAAATGTGCTTGGACACCCAGTACAGGTCGTTCTCCTTCAGCCTTTTTATACGATGGCCCATGACCCTCAACAGGCACAACAGCATGAAACACCACATATGCCATCCTTTTGAACAATAGAGTACAGGTATGGCATCGATGGAACCCGGAGATAATTTTTCTGAACCGTGAGATGGAAAAAGATGCTTAGTCGGTCCTCCTACAGTACAGGTCGTTCTCCTTCAGCTTTTTTATACGAGGGTCCCTCAACAGGCACGACAGCATGAAAGACCCCATTTGCACAAGGTTGGATGCCGATCTAATCATGTCCCGTTCCTCGTCCTCACTGATGACACTGAGGGTATCTTCTTCCCCCCAGCCACATACAACACCACGGGTACCAGATAGGTAACAACAACGAGCACCCTGGGATGCCTGTTGTGCTTGGTCTTCCTCCTCCTCCTCCTCCTCCTCAAAGCCACATTCCTCCTCTGACTCCTCTTCCTCACAATCCTCTTCCTGCGTTGCCACAGGTCCAGCAAGCGATGCTGATAAGGCTGTTTCTGGTGGTGATGGACACCACAACTCTTCCTCTTCCTCTTCATGCTCATCTACAGCCTGATTCAGCACTCTTCGCAGGGAATGCTCCAGGAAGAAAACAAATGGTATGATGTCGCTGATGGTGCCTTCGGTGCGACTGACAAGGTTTGTCACCTCCTCAAAAGGATGCCCATGAGCGACCAGTAATTTGGCAAAAAAATCCCCAGCTCCCCAGAGGCTGTCTTAGCACGCCGGTCATATAAATACTCATTAACAGCTTTTTCTTGTTGGAGCAGGCGGTCGAACATTAGGAGTGTTGAATTCCACCGTGTCGGGCTGTCGCAAATCAAGTGCCTCACTGGCAGGTTGTTTCGATGCTGGATATCTGACAAGTGCGCCATGGCCATGTAGGAATGCCTGAAATGGCCACACACCTTCCTGGCCTGCTTCAGGACGTCCTGTAAGCCTGGGTACTTATGCACAAAGCGTTGTACAATCAGATTACACACATGTGCCATGCACGGCACATGTGTCAACTTGCCCAATTTCAATTCCGCCACCAAATTACTTCCATTGTCAGAAACAACCTTGCCGTATCTGGGATGTTGAATAGTACCTGGGCAGCTGGTGGGTGCCGTTGATGTGGAGCAAAGCGCAGAAGTTGAAGAGGACTCAGCCGAGGAAGAGGTTATGGAAGAGGATGGAGTAGGAGGAGTAGAGGAGGTAACAGCAGGCCTGCCTGCAAGTCGTGGCGGTGTCACCAACTCCTCTGCAGAGCCACGCATTCAATGCTTGTCAGACGTCAGCAGGTTTACCCAATGCGCAGTGTAGGTGATATACCTGCCCTGACCATGCTTTGCAGACCAGCTATCAGTGGTCATATGGACCCTTGCCCCAACGCTGTGTGCCAGACATGCCATTACTTCCTTTCGCACAATAGAGTACAGGTTTGGGATTGCCTTTTGTGAAAATAAATTTCTGCCGGGAACCTTCCACTGCGGTGTCCCAATAGATACAATTTTTTTTAAAGCATCAGACTCCACCAGTTTATATGGTAAAAGCTGGCGGGCTAAGAGTTCAGACAAGCCAGCTGTCAGACGCCGGGCAAGGGGGTGACTTTGAGAAATTGGCTTCTTACGCTCAAACATGTCCTTGACAGACACCTGACTGTGGGCAGATGACCAGGAACTGCTACGTAAGAGAGACTCAGTGGAGGATGGTTGAGAGGGGGCAAGGAGGACAGCAGTGGTTGATGTGGCTGAAGATGCTGGAGCAGGAGGAGGAGGGCGGCTTTCAGTTTGTGTGCTGCTTCTACTCATGTGTTCTTCCCATCGGCGTTTGTGATGTGAGACCATGTGCCTTCGCAAAGCAGTTGTACCTAGGTGGGTGTTGGACTTCCCACGACTCAGTTTCTTTTGGCACAGATTGCAAATGGCATCACTGTTGTCAGAGGCAGACACACAAAAAATGCCACACTGCAGAGCTCTGAGATGACGGCATTCTGGTGGTGGCGACAGCATGCGTTGATTGGCGTCAGCGTGCTGTCTGGCTGACCCCGGGTGCCGATGCATTCTGTCTGACTGTGCCACTAGCTCCTTGCGATGACCTTCCCCTGCTTCCAACTCGTCTCCTCCTCCTCCTCTCTGTCTCCCCATCTGAACTTTCCCCCTCTTCTTCTTCTCTTCTAGCAGGTACCCACGTGACATCCACCGACACATCATCATCAACCGCTTCACTTGTATCTGACACATCAACAAAGGAAGCAGCAGCGGGTACAACATCATCATCACACCGTACCTCCATGTCTGTAATGCTGTCTGACTGAGACATATCACTGTTATTTACATCCTCTGTCAATGATGGTTGCACATCAATAATTTCTTCCAACTGATGTGTCAATAACTCCTCTGACAGATCAAGTGAAGCGGCAGTGGTGCTAGTGTTGGTGGTGGCGACAGGTGGGCGAGTGGTACTGGTCACTTGAGAGGTGCCCAAAGCACAGCTGGACGTGGATGGTGCGTCAAGATTAGGAGGACTAGGAGAGGAAGCTGTAGAAGATTGGGTGTCCTGTGTTAGCCATTCAACTAGGTCCTCCTCAGAACTTTTCGAGTCCCCCCTGGCACCTGGCCTCTGAACAATGTGCATATTTGTAGGGTCTAAAGGAATCACAGCACCATGACCACGACGGCACCTGCGGGGTGGCCTGCCTCTGCCTGTCATTTTTTTTTAAATGTACACTTACAATACTATTAAACAAATTATGATGAGTGGTGGCACTGGGCAAGTGGGCACAGTATACGCTGTGAGCCTGACACCAAAAAAAAGACTGATGTTTCAAAGTCAAAAATGTTTATTTTTTAAATATTAAAAGTACTGTGACAACAAATGTGATTGGTGGCACTAGTTGGCAAGTGGGCCTGGCTGGCACACATGCTGGGAGGAAGGCAACTGCAATTATATTACACTAGCTGACTGATGCTTCACAGTCCAAAAATTTTATTTAAAAAAAATTTACAATACTGTTAGAACAAATATGATTGGTGGCACTAGTTGGAAACGGCAAGTGGGCCTGGCACACACACTGGCAGGCAGGCAACTGCAATTCAATGTCATTAGCAGACTGATGATTCACAGTCCAAAAAGTTTTGATTTAAAATATTTTCAATACTGTTACAACAAATATGATTGGTGGCACTAGTTGGCTAGTGGGCCTGGCAGGCAGGAAACTGCAATTCAATTTCACTAGATGACTGATGATTGACAGTCTAAGAATTTTTTATTTTAAATATTTACACTACTGTTAGAACAAATATGATTGGTGTAACTGGTTGGCAAGTGGGCCTGGCACACATGCTGGCAGGCAGGCAACTGCAATTCAATGGCACTAGCAGACTGATGATTCACAGTAAAAAAGTTTTGATTTAAAATATTTGTAATACTGTTACAACAAATATGATTGGTGGCACTAGTTGGCTAGTGGGCCTGGCACACACGCTGGCAAGCAGGAAACTGCAATTCAATTGCACTAGCAGAATGATGATTCACAGTCCAAAAAGTTTTGATTTAAAATATTTTTAATACTGTTACAACAAATATGATTGGTGGCACTAGTTGGCTAGTGGGCCTGGAACACACGCTGGCAGGCAGGCAACTGCAATTCAATGTCACTAGCAGACTGATGATTCACAGTCCAAAAAGTTTTGATTTCAAATATTTTCAATACTGTTAAAAACAAATATGATTGGTGGCACTAGTTGGCTAGTGGGCCTGGCACACACGCTGGCAGGCAGGAAACTGCAATTCAATTGCACTAGCAGAATGATGATTCACAGTCCAAAATGTTTTGATTTCAAATATTTTCAATACTGTTAAAAACAAATATGATTGGTGGCACTAGTTGGCTAGTGGGCCTGGCACACACGCTGGCAGGCAGGAAACTGTAATTGAATTGCACTAGCAGACTGATGATTCACAGTCTAAGAATTTTTTATTTGAAATATTTACAATAATGTTAGAACAAATATGATTGGTGGCACTAGTTGGCAAGTGGGCCTGGCACACACGCTGGCAGGCAGGCAACTGCAATTCAATGTCACTAGCAGACTGATGATTCCCAGTCCAAAAAGTTTTGATTTAAAATATTTTCAATACTGTTACAACAAATATGATTGGTGGCACTAGTTGGCTAGTGGGCCTGGCACACACGCTGGCAGGCAGGAAACTGCAATTCAATTACACTAGCAGACTGATGATTGACAGTCTAAGAATTTTTTATTTGAAATATTTACACTACTGTTAGAACAAATATGATTGGTGTAACTGGTTGGCAAGTGGCCCTGGCACACACGCTGACAGGCAGGCAACTGCAATTAAATTGCACTAGATGACTGATGATTGACAGTCTAAGATTTTTTTATTTTAAATATTTACACTACTGTTAGAACAAATATGATTGGTGTAACTGGTTGGCAAGTGGGCCTGGCACACACGCTGGCAGGCAGGCAACTACAATTCAATGGCACTAGCAGAATTATGATTCACAATCAAAAAAGTTTTGATTTAAAATATTTTCAATACTGTTACAACAAATATGATTGGTGGCACTAGTTGGCTAGTGGGCCTGGCACACACGCTGGTAGAAGTGTTATCTATATGAAATACATGATCTAACACCCTCTAGTGGTGAAAAACTGTTCAAAAGCAATCTGAAAGAGGTGGGCTTCAAGGTCTAAGACATTAGCATATGAACCTCCTAGGTTAAGCTTTCAACTAAGAATACCAAGAGAACAAAGCAAAATTGGTGATACAAGTAAATTGGAAAAATGTTTAAAATTACATGCTCTATCTGAATCATGAAAGTTTATTTTGGCCTAGACTGTCCCTTTAACGCACCGGAAACAACCGCAAACAGTCCATTTGCACAACCGCAAACTCACCATTTGCACAAGGTTGGATACCAAGCTAGCCATGTCCCGTTCCTTGTCCTCACTGATGTCATTGAAGGTCTCTTCCTCCACCCAGCCACGTACAATATCAAGGGTCCCCGAAAAGTGACAACAAGCCCCCTGGGATGCCTGCTGTGTTTGGTCTTCCACCTCCTCAAAGCCACCTTCCTCCTCTGACTCCTCTTCTTCAGACTCCTCTCTCTGTGTTGCCTCTCTCTGCGT
Organism: Bombina bombina; assembly: GCF_027579735.1. NCBI lineage: Eukaryota > Metazoa > Chordata > Amphibia > Anura > Bombinatoridae > Bombina > Bombina bombina. The sequence continues at coordinate 473,179,372 of NC_069501.1, forward strand.
TATTATAAGGTGTGTTAAGTACTACTATTCCTATCAGTGTAATCCCTGTTACGTCCCCTATCAGGGGACGTGTATATGGCATGGATTTTAGGAACCGGGAGATGGAAAAAGATGCTTGGTCGGTCCTCCTACTTCAAATTTAGGGCACTGCGCGTGCAATCTACTGTGCCACCAGATATGAGTGGTGTGTTAAGTAGTACTATTCTGATCAGTTTAATCCCTGTTACGTCCCCTATCAGGGGACGTGTATATGGCATGGATATGTATATGGCATGGCCGAAACACAAGTGGCTGTCAGATAACAGTCCGGCCACAAGATAGATAGATTTGATAGATAGATAGATAGATAGATAGATAGATAGATAGATACATAGATTAGATAGATAGATCAATAGATGCAATAGATACATTTGATAGATACGATAGATAGATTGATTTGAAAGATAAATAGATAGATTTGATAGATAGATAGATAATTTCCCAGACAGAGAATTACAAGACGTGCGGTCTGGGACCCATGGTAAGGTTCCCAGAGGCAGTTGCGGCGCCCGAGGCTCTGATTAGAACAGAGCACTCTGGAACGTATCTGCCCTCGGCCGAAATTGGAACATTCTTTAGCTTTCTGTCTGTCGGCCAAATGTCCATCTGCCAAATGTCCGTCTGCCAAATGTCCTTCTGCATTTTGTCAGAGCACCGTGTGCAATTTACTGTGCCACCAGATATGAGTGGTGTGTTAAGTAGTACTATTCTGATCAGTTTAATCCATGTTACGTCCCCTATCAGGGGACGTGTATATGGCATGGATTTTAGGAACCGGGAGATGGAAAAAGATGCTTGGTCGGTCCTCCTACTTCAAATTTGGGGCACTGCGCATGCAATCTACTGTGCCACCAGATATGAGTGGTGTGTTAAGTAGTACTATTCTGATCAGTTTAATCCCTGTTACGTCCCCTATCAGGGGACGTGTATATGGCATGGATTTTAGGAACCAGGAGATGGAAAAAGATGCTTGGTCAGTCCTCCTACTTTAAATTTGGGGCACTGTGCGTGCAATCTACTGTGCCACCAGATATGAGTGGTGTGTTAAGTAGTACTATTCTGATCAGTTTAATCCCTGTTACGTCCCCTATCAGGGGACGTGTATATGGCATGGATATGTATATGGCATGGCCGAAACACAAGTGGCTGTCAGATAACAGTCCAGCCACGAGATAGATAGATTTGATAGATAGATACATAGATTAGATAGATAGATCAATAGATGCAATAGATACATTTGATAGATACGATAGATAGATAGATAGATTTGATAGATAAATAGATAGATTTGTTAGATAGATAATTTCCAAGACAGAGAATTACAAGACGTGCGGTCTGGAACCCATGGTAAGGTTCCCAGAGGCAGTCACGGCGCCCGATGCTCTGATTAGAACAGAGCACTGTGGAACATATCAGCCCTCGGCCGAAATCGGAACATTCTTTAGCTTTCTGTCTGTCGGCCAAATGTCCGTCTGCCAAATGTCCGTCTGCCAAATGTCCTTCTGCATTTTGTCAGAGCAACGCGTGCAATCTACTGTGCCACCAGATATGAGTGGTGTGTTAAGTAGTACTATTCTGATCAGTTTAATCCCTGTTACGTCCCCTATCAGGGGACGTGTATATGGCATGGATTTTAGGAACTGGGAGATGGAAAAAGATGCTTGGTCGGTCCTCCTACTTCAAATTTGGGGCACTGCGCGTTTAATCTACTGTGCCACCAGATAGGAGTGGTGTGGTTTTTGAAGCCACAGTGCAGCACCAGAGGCCAGAAAAATTTGGCATGTACACATGCCTGAAAAATTAGGTACTGTTGCAGCCGCTGCTGTAGCAGCAGCCAGAAAAATTGATGTTTGTTTCCCAGACAGAAAGTGCCCTAAAACATTGCGGCTTGAACCCTAGTTGGTGGCGGATAAGTCACGCAAGTCATCCGGGATTCGAAGATAAAATACAGCAGCGTGTGGACCATTTTTAGCCCAAGGCAGTTCATGTCATCAGGCCTTTTTTACTCGAATGTATCGCCCAATGTCAGTCCCTTAATAAAGGTGAGGTAATCTAGACTTTTTTGACCTAGGCAACTTCTCTACTCAGTGACAATACCTCCTGCTGCACTGCAGGTCCTTTCTGACAGGACACCCAGTAGTCAAGGGGTTCATCGCTCCTCAGAGTGTCGAGATCTGCAGTTAAGGCGAGGTAGTCTGCTACCTGTCGGTTGAGTCGTTCTCTGAGGGTGGACCCCGAAGGGCTGTGGCGAAGCATAGGACTTAAAAAGCTCTGCATGTCCTCCATCAACAACACGTCTATAAAGCATCCTGTCCTTGCCGGCGTGGTCATGGGAGTCGGAGGATTACTTTCACCTCTTCCCCTGTTAGATTCCCGTTGTGCTGTGACATCACCCTTATACGCTGTGTAAAGCATACTTTTTAATTTATTTTGGAACTGCTGCATCCTTTCCGACTTGCGGTAATTTGGTAGCATTTCAGGCACTTTATGGGGTCTAGTAGCGTGGACACCCAGTACAGGTCGTTCTCCTTCAGCTTTTTTATACGAGGGTCCCTCAACAGGCACGACAGCATGAAAGACCCCATTTGCACAAGGTTGGATGCCAAGCTATTCATGTCCCGTTCCTCATCCTCAGTGATCTCACTGAAGGTATCTTCTTCCCCCCAGCCAAGTACAACACCACGGGTACCAGATAGGTGACAACGAGCACCCTGGGATGCCTGTTGTGGTTGGTCTTCCTCCTCCTCCTCAAAGCCACATTCCTCCTCTGACTCCTCTTCCTCACAATCCTCTTCCAGCGTTGCCGCTGGTCCAGCAAGAGATGCTGATAAGGCTGTTTCTGGTGGTGATGGTGACCACAACTCTTCCTCTTCCTCTTCACGCTCATCTATGGCCTGCTCCAGCACTCTTCGCAGGGCACGCTCCAGGAAGAAAACAAATGGTATTATGTCGCTGATGGTGCCTTCGGTGTGACTGACTAGGTTTGTCACCTCCTCAAAAGGACTCATGAGCCTACAGGCATTGCGCATGAGCGTCCAGTAACGTGGCAAAAAAATTCCCAGCTCCACAGAGGCTGTCCTAGCACCCCGGTCATACAAATACTCGTTAACGGCTTTTTCTTGTTGGAGCAGGCGGTCGAACATTAGGAGTGTTGAATTCCAATGTGTCGGGCTGTCGCAAATCAAGCACCTCACTGGCATGTTGTTTCGCCGCTGGATATCTGAAAAGTGCGCCATGGCCGTGTAGGAATGCCTGAAATGGCCACACACCTTCCTGGCCTGCTTCAGGACGTCCTGTAAGCCTGGGTACTTATGCACAAAGCGTTGTATGATCAGATTACACACATGTGCCATGCACGGCACATGTGTCAACTTGCCCAAATTCAATGCCGCCACCAAATTACTTCCGTTGTCAGAAACCACTTTGCCGATCTCCAGTTGGTGCGGAGTCAGCCACTGATCCATCTGTGCGTTCAGGGTGGACAGGAGTGCTGGTCCGGTGTGACTCTCTGCTTTCAGGCAAGTCAACCCCAAGACGGCGTGACAGTGCCGTATCCGGGATGTGGAATAGTACCTGGGGAGCTGGGGGGTGCCGTTGATGTGGAGCAAGATGCAGCAGCAGAAGAGGACTCAGCCGAGGAGGTTATGGAAGAGGATGGAGTAGGAGGAGTAGAGGAGGTGGCAGCAGGCCTGACTGCAAGTCGTGGCGGTGTCACCAACTCCTCTGCAGAGCCACGCATTCCATGCTTGGCAGCCGTCAGCAGGTTTACCCAATGCGCAGTGTAGGTGATATACCTGCCCTGACCATGCTTTGCAGACCAGCTATCAGTGGTCAGATGGACCCTTGCCCCAACGCTGTGTGCCAGACATGCCATTACTTCCTTTCTCACAATCGAGTACAGGTTGGGGATTGCCTTTTGTGCAAAGAAATTTCGGCCGGGTACCTTCCACTGCGGTGTTCCAATAGCTACAAATTTTTTGAACGCCTCAGACTCCACCAGCTTTTATGGTAAAAGCTGGTGGGCTAAGAGTTCAGACAAGCCAGCTGTCAGACGCCGGGCAAGGGGGTGACTTTGTGACATTGGCTTCTTACGCTCAAACATGTCCTTGACAGACACCTGACTGTGGGCAGATGAGCAGGAAATGCTCCAGAAGAGAGACGGAGTGGCGGATGGTTGAGAGGGGGCAAGGAGGACAGCAGTGGTTGAAGTGGCTGAAGATGCTGGACCAGGAGGAGGATGGTGGCTTTGAGTTTGTGTGCTGCTTGTACTCATGTGTTGATCCCATAGTCATTTGTGATGTGCGATCATGTGCCTTTGCAAAGCAGTTGTACCTAGGTGGGTGTTGGACTTCCCACGACTCAGTTTCTTTTGGCACAGGTTGCAAATGGCATCGCTGTTGTCAGAGGCAGACACACACAAAAAATGCCACACTGCTGAGCTCTGCGATGATGGCATTCTGGTGGAGGCAACAGCATGCGTTGATTGGCGTGCTGTCTGACTGACCCGGGGTGCCGATGCATGCTGTCTGACTGTGCCACTAGCTCCTTGTGACCACCTCCCCCTGCTTCCAACTCGTCTCCTCCTCCTCCTATCTGTCTCCCCATCTGAACTTTCCCCCTGTTCTTCTTCTCTTCTAGCGGGCACCCACGTGACATCCACGGATGCATCGTCATCATCAACCGCTTCACTTGTATCTGACAAATCAACAAAGGAAGCAGCAGTGGGTACAACATCATCATCATCACACCGTACGTCCATGTCTGTAATGCTGCCTGACTGAGACATATCACTGTTATCTACATCCTCTGTCAATGATGGTTGCGCATCACTCATTTCTTCCAACTGATGTGTAAATAACTCCTCTGACAGATCAAGTGAAGCGGCTGTGGTGCTAGTGTTGGTGGTGGCGGCAGGCGGGGGAGTGGTAACTTGAGAGGTGCCTGAAGATAAGCTGGTGGAGGATGGTGCGTCAAGGTTCGGAGCGTAAGCTATAGAAGATTGGGTGTCCTGTGTTAAAAAGTCAACTATGTCCTCAGAACTTTTCGAGTTCATGGTACGTGGCCTCTGAACACTGGGCATTATTCTAGGGCCAAAGGGAATCACAGCACCACGACCACGACGGCACCTGCGGGGTGGCCTGCCTCTGCCTGTCATTTTTTATTTTTTTTTCCAATATTTTTATTGAGGGAAAAGTGTTGGCAAACAAGTTAAACAATTGAGCATTGTACAGTCATCTACAAAGATTGACAATATCAAGGTATCATATACAAGTTACATTATAGGCTGCATAAACCAAGGTTAACAACAACAATTGTACTATTGAAAGACATAATATGTAGGTGCCAATGATCGTTGAAACCTTCTGTGCAAAAGTAGGAGGCCACTCTTGGACCTCAACCCATGAAAAGGGAAAATTAACATTTGTAGAAGGCTGCCTAGAATAGAAGAGATCACTTAGGGATCCCTTAATATTCACCTCAAATTTTACATTTTTATGATGTTACAACTGGTAACTAATAATGCAGTAAAACAATTTTTGCAATGTATAAAGAATATAGTGTGTTGCGTTACAAAATATTTTACTGTGGTAAGATGCGGGTGGGGGGGGGAGGAGGTAGGTTGAAATATAGTAAGTAGTATGTATAGCTAAGGAGACTTTTAAATTATAGAATAACCAAACCCGCCTAGTAAGGTTCTATTGAAACAGCTTATTCCATAATGTCCTAGAGTACCCATAAGACTGAGCTAAGGAACATTACTCAGTACACTAGTATATTTAATTTCTAGAGGCAGTGAAGTGCAGACTAGATTATATAAAATACATGAAATAAATGAGTTTAAATAAAAATAAGTGAGAGAAAGAATGCCACTGTAGAATAAAAAACTTAACATTGCAAGCACAGTGGCACTGAATCACCACCCCTTTGTTGCATGTGAACTAAATAAACTAGACCTCAAAAAAAGTCCATGGCATATTAGAAGCTGTCTACACACTAGACCCGGGTAGATGATAGTAATAACACTAGCTAGAAAGTATGCGGGGTAGGCAAGGTGCAGGCCGCAATCCTCAACATAATTTGCAATTGTTACTGAGAGATAGGGTATTAGATAAAGAAAGTAGATTTGAACCCAGATAGAGATAAACCAATGCGAAAGTGATTAAACCATTGAAAGTTTCCCCTTCAGAACAAGGCTGCTCTATCTCCTGGACGTGGGCCCCCCATCCAGGAGCAGACAATTCATAAATGGATAAAACCAAGGGAGGGGAGATTATGGAAGCATATGTTTTGATGCAGTTTGGGTTTGATGTGTGTATATGGCACCCTAACTCAGGCGTCTAAGCTTGTAAGGGGAGGGCAGTTTTAGAACAAACAGTGATCCCCAGAGCTGATTGAAGAAACTACCTGTGCATTATAAGGTTGACATCAAATTATAAGACCCAGGAGCACATGTACATAATAGACACAATATTAGCTGTAAATAAAGCAGAATATGCCAAGTAGCTGATTAAACAAGATATTGAAATGGCCATCTAGACAGCCATATTGAAGAGCAAAATTAGATCTAAGTTTATATATAAACACTGGAGGATTATAATTCTAAGGGAAAAAAACATATAACTGCAATAATATGAATTGTAGAACACCTAATTATTGTATATCTGTAAAGCCTCCAGGTACTCTATAAAATGGAACTAGGTTAACATGCATGAATCAAACACCAACAGTAAACCAACTTATATGTATAATAGATATAAATGAGATGAGGTAACTGTCCATATCTGATATACTGTCTATTATCTCGTGAGGCGAATATTGCTGACAGCGTAGCTAGCCCGCTTCACGGTAAGTTAAACTCAGCCCAAACATCATGTCTTCACCATCCCAAAGACACTGTCTCATAAAGTACAGAAGATCGTGCAAAGGCCATAATGATTCTTCAGTGACATCTATTACTGTTGTCTTGTAAGGTGGCGAGCATGCAGCCCGGGCGTGAGTTTCTATCTGGTCTTGTGTATGTAAAAGAACATGCTGGATGTAGGTATGTACACAAGATTGTAGTGCTATCTGCAGCAGAGATCTTCCCACCTTTGTCAGTCCAGCTACTCTTTGAATCACCACCAGACCCCGAGTAGAAGTGCTTTCCCCCATGATCAGCCTCTCCTGGTCTGATCCTAGGGATTCCGTAGATCGGCTGTCAATGGCGGATTCAAGTTCCTCCAGAGGCGCGAACACGAGTGAAGTTGAAGCGCCTACTTCCCATTGCTTATAATCCTGTGGAGTGTCTACAGTCGGCTTTGGCCCTAGTGTCAGGGTTGCGATCCATAAGGTAAGATCTGCCTTCAAGTTCTGAAAATGCTCGTCGATGAGCCGTCGTGTAGACTGCTCCCAAACCTCCATGCTGGTGCTGCGCTCCGGGCACAGCAGGTAAACTGCCCGCAATCCACCTGCCGCTACTTCCAGAGATATATAAGGCAGGTGACTGTTTAATCTTGGGCTCTTAGGAGGTGGTAGGTAGTAACTCTCAGGCTTCTCCGTTACTTTCAAGCTCTGTTAGGATTAGGTTCAGCAGTTAAGATGGCGATGCGTACTGTATGCCGAAGCTGGAAAGACTCAGATCTAGAATGTGTCAGCTGCTTAGATGTTAGTCTCCCTTGCGCTTCCACAAGAGTGTCTCTGAACTGCTGTATGGCCAAACTGGGAAAATAAAGCACTATAATATTGTGGAGTTTTTCATATTTTAGCCCAAAAGTCAGGAGCTCTGCTTAGAGACGTCCAGCTTCTTCGGGCGTTGGCTCCTCCCCCCTGTCATTTTTTTTTTTAAATGTACACTTACACTACTATTAAACAAGATATGAGTGGTGGCACTGGGCAAGTGGGCACAGTATACGCTGTGAACCTGACACAAAAAAGCAGACTGATGTTTCACAGTCCAAAAAGTTTTTTTTGTTTTAAATGTACACTTACACTACTATTAAACAAGATATGAGTGGTGGCACTGGGCAAGTGGGCACAGTATACGCTGTGAGCCTGACACAAAAAAAGCAGACTGATGTTTCACAGTCCAAAAAGTTTTTTTTTTTTTTTAAATGTACACTTACACTACTATTAAACAAGATATGAGTGGTGGCACTGGGCAAGTTGGCACAGTATACGCTGTGAGGCGGACACAAAAATGCAGACTGATGTTTCACAGTCCAAAAAGTTTTTTTTTTTTTAAATGTACACTTACACTACTATTAAACAAGATATGAGTGGTGGCACTGGGCAAGTGGGCACAGTATACACTATGAGCCTGACACAAAAAAGCAGACTGATGTTTCACAGTCCAAAAAAGTTTTTTTTGTTTTAAATGTACACTTACACTACTATTAAACAAGATATGAGTTGTGGCACTGGGCAAGTGGGCACAGTATACGCTGTGAGCCTGACACAAAAAAGCAGACTGATGTTTCACAGTCCAAAAAGTTTTTTTTTTTAAATGTACACTTACACTACTATTAAACAAGATATGAGTAGTGGCACTGGTCAAGTGGGCACAGTATACGCTGTGAGCCCGACACAAAAAAGCAGACTGATGTTTCACAGTCCAAAACGTTTTGTTTTTTTAAATGTACACTTACACTACTATTAAACAAGATATGAGTGGTGGCACTGGGCAAGTGGGCACAGTATATGCTGTGAGCCTGACACAAAAAAGCAGACTGATGTTTCACAGTCCAAAAAATGTATTTTGTTTTAAATGTACACTTACACTACTATTAAACAAGATATGAGTGGTGGCACTGGGCAAGTGGGCATAGTATACGCTGTGAGCCTGACACAAAAAAGCAGACTGATGTTTCACAGTCAAAAAAGTTTTTTTTTTTTTTAAATTTACACTACTGTTACACCAGATATGAGTGGTGGCACTGGGCAAATGTGCCTGGCACACACACTGGCAGGTAGGCAACTGCAATTAGATTACACAAGCAGACTGATGTTTCACAGTCAAATTTTTTTATTTTATTTAAATTTACACTACTGTTACACCAGATATGAGTGGTGGCACTGGGCAAGTGGGCACAGTATATGCTGTGAGCCTGGCACACACGCTGGCAGGCATCTGCAATTAGATTACACTAGCAGACTGATGTTTCACACTCAAAAAAGTTTTTTTTTTTTTAATTTACACTACTGTTACACCAGATATGAGTGGTGGCACTGGGCAAGTGGGCCTGGCACACACGCTGGCAGGCAGGCAACTGCAATTAGATTACACAAGCAGACTGATGTTTCAAAGTCAAAAAAGTTTTTTTTTTTTAAATTTACACTACTGTTACACCAGATATGAGTGGCAGCACTGGGCAGGTGGGCCTGGCACACACTCTGGCAGGCAACTGCAATTAGATTACACAAGCAGACTGATGTTTCACAGTCAAAAAAGTTTTTTTTTTTAAATTTACACTACTGTTACACCAGATATGAGTGGTGGCACTGGGCAAGTGGGCACAGTATACGCTGTGAGCCTGACACAAAAAAGCAGACTGATGTTTCACAGTCAAAAAAGTTTTTTTTTTTAAATTTACACTACTGTTACACCAGATATGAGTGGCAGCACTGGGCAGGTGGGCCTGGCACACACGCTGGCAGGCAGGCAACTACAATTAGATTACACTAGCAGACTGATGTTTCACAGTCAAAAAAGTTTTTTTTTTTTTAAATTTACACTACTGTTACACCAGATATGAGTGGTGGCACTGGGCAAATGTGCCTGGCACACACACTGGCAGGTAGGCAACTGCAATTAGATTACACAAGCAGACTGATGTTTCACAGTCAAATTTTTTTATTTTATTTAAATTTACACTACTGTTACACCAGATATGAGTGGTGGCACTGGGCAAGTGGGCACAGTATATGCTGTGAGCCTGGCACACACGCTGGCAGGCAACTGCAATTAGATTACACTAGCAGACTGATGTTTCACACTCAAAAAAGTTTTTTTTTTTTTTAATTTACACTACTGTTACACCAGATATGAGTGGTGGCACTGGGCAAGTGGGCCTGGCACACACGCTGGCAGGCAGGCAACTGCAATTAGATTACACAAGCAGACTGATGTTTCAAAGTCAAAAAAGTTTTTTTTTTTTAAATTTACACTACTGTTACACCAGATATGAGTGGCAGCACTGGGCAGGTGGGCCTGGCACACACTCTGGCAGGCAACTGCAATTAGATTACACAAGCAGACTGATGTTTCACAGTCAAAAAAGTTTTTTTTTTTAAATTTACACTACTGTTACACCAGATATGAGTGGTGGCACTGGGCAAGTGGGCACAGTATACGCTGTGAGCCTGACACAAAAAAGCAGACTGATGTTTCACAGTCAAAAAAGTTTTTTTTTTTAAATTTACACTACTGTTACACCAGATATGAGTGGCAGCACTGGGCAGGTGGGCCTGGCACACACGCTGGCAGGCAGGCAACTACAATTAGATTACACTAGCAGACTGATGTTTCACACTCAAAAAAGTTTTTTTTTTTTTTAATTTACACTACTGTTACACTAGATATGAGTGGTGGCACTGGGCAAGTGGGCCTGGCACACACGCTGGCAGGCAGGCAACTGCAATTAGATTACACAAGCAGACTGATGTTTCAAAGTCAAAAAAGTTTTTTTTTTTAAATTTACACTACTGTTACACCAGATATGAGTGGCAGCACTGGGCAGGTGGGCCTGGCACACACGCTGGCAGGCAGGCAACTGCAATTAGATTACACTAGCAGACTGATGTTTCACACTCAAAAAAGTTTGTTTTTTTAATTTACACTACTGTTACACTAGATATGAGTGGTGGCACTGGGCAAGTGGGCCTGGCACACACGCTGGCAGGCAGGCAACTGCAATTAGATTACACAAGCAGACTGATGTTTCAAAGTCAAAAAAGTTTTTTTTTTAAATTTACACTACTGTTACACCAGATATGAGTGGTGGCACTGGGCAAGTGAGCCTGGCACACATGCTGGCAGGCAGGCAACTGCAATTAGATTACACTAGCAGACTGATGTTTCACACTCAAAAAAGTTTTTTTTTTTTTAATTTACACTACTGTTACACCAGATATGAGTGGTGGCACTGGGCAAGTGGGCCTGGCACACATGCTGGCAGGCAGGCAACTGCAATTAGAATGCACTGGCAGACTGATGTATCACATTTAAAAAAGTTTTTTTTTTTAAATTTACACTACTGTTACACCAGATATGAGTGGTGGCACTGGGCAAGTGGGCACAGTATACGCTGTGAGCCTGGCACAGACGCTGGCATTAGATTACACTACCAGACTCATGTTTCACAGTCAAAAAAGTTTTTTTTTTTTTAATTTACACTACTGTTACAACAGATATGAGTGGTGGCACTGGGCAAGTGGGCCTGGCACACATGCTGGCAGGCAGGCAACTGCAATTAGATTACACAAGCAGACTGATGTTTCAAAGTCAAAAAAGTTTTTTTTTTTTAAATTTACACTACTGTTACACCAGATATGAGTGGCAGCACTGGGCAGGTGGGCCTGGCACACACGCTGGCAGGCAGGCAACTGCAATTAGATTACACTAGCAGACTGATGTTTCACACTCAAAAAAGTTTTTTTTTTTAATTTACACTACTGTTACACTAGATATGAGTGGTGGCACTGGGCAAGTGGGCCTGGCACACACGCTGGCAGGCAGGCAACTGCAATTAGATTACACAAGCAGACTGATGTTTCAAAGTCAAAAAAGTTTTTTTTTTAAATTTACACTACTGTTACACCAGATATGAGTGGTGGCACTGGGCAAGTGAGCCTGGCACACATGCTGGCAGGCAGGCAACTGCAATTAGATTACACTAGCAGACTGATGTTTCACACTCAAAAAAGTTTTTTTTTTTTTAATTTACACTACTGTTACACCAGATATGAGTGGTGGCACTGGGCAAGTGGGCCTGGCACACATGCTGGCAGGCAGGCAACTGCAATTAGAATGCACTGGCAGACTGATGTATCACATTTAAAAAAGTTTTTTTTTTTAAATTTACACTACTGTTACACCAGATATGAGTGGTGGCACTGGGCAAGTGGGCACAGTATACGCTGTGAGCCTGGCACAGACACTGGCATTAGATTACACTACCAGACTCATGTTTCACAGTCAAAAAAGTTTTTTTTTTTTTAATTTACACTACTGTTACAACAGATATGAGTGGTGGCACTGGGCAAGTGGGCCTGGCACACATGCTGGCAGGCAGGCAACTGCAATTAGATTACACAAGCAGACTGATGTTTCACAGTCAAAAAAGTTATTTTTTTTTAAATTTACACTACTGTTACACCAGATATGAGTGGTGGCACTGGGCAAATGAGCCTGGCACACATGCTGGCAGGCAGGCAACTGCAATTAGATTACACTAGCAGACTGATGTTTCACACTCAAAAAAGTTTTTTTTTTAAATTTACACTACTGTTACACCAGATATGAGTGGCAGCACTGGGCAAGTGGGCCTGGCACACACACTGGCAGGCAGGCAACTGCAATTAGATTACACAAGCAGACTGATGTTTCACAGTCAAAAAAGTTTTTTTTTTTAAATTTACACTACTGTTACACCAGATATGAGTGGTGGCACTGGGCAAGTGGGCACAGTATATGCTGTGAGCCTGACACAGACGCTGGCAGGCAGGCAACTGCAATTAGATTACACTACCAGACTGATGTTTCACAGTCAAAAAATTTTTTTAATTTACACTACTGTTACAACAGATATGAGTGGTGGCACTGGGCAAGTGGGCCTGGCACACATGCTGGCAGGCAGGCAACTGCAATTAGATTACACAAGCAGACTGATGTTTCACAGTCAAAAAAGTTTTTTTTTAAATTTACACTACTGTTACACCAGATATGAGTGGTGGCACTGGGCAAGTGGGCACAGTATACGCTGTGAGCCTGGCACACACGCTGGCATGCAGGCAACTGCAATTAGATTACACTAGCAGACTGATGTTTCACAGTCAAAAAAGTTTTTTTTTTTAAATTTACACTACTTTTACAACAGATATGAGTGGTGGCACTGGGCAAGTGTGCCTGGCACACACGCTGGCAGGCAGGCAACTGCAATTAGATTACACAAGCAGACTGATGTTTCACAGTCAAAAAAGTTTTTTTTTTATTTACACTACTGTTACACCAGATATGAGTGGTGGCACTGGGCAAGTGGGCACAGTATACGCTGTGAGCCTGGCACACACGTTGGCAGGCAACTGCAATTAGATTACACTAGCAGACTGATGTTTCACAGTCAAAAAAGTTTTTTTTTAAATTTACACTATTGTTACAACAGATATGAGTGGTGGCACTGGGCAAGTGGGCCTAGCACACACACTGGCAGGCAGGCAGGCAACTGCAATTAGATTACACAAGCAGACTGATGTTTCACAGTCAAAAAAGTTTTTTTTTAAATTTACACTACTGTTACACCAGATATTAGTGGTGGCACTGGGCAAGTGGGCCTGGCACACATGCTGGCAGGCAGGCAACTGCAATTAGATTACACTAGCAGACTGATGTTTCACAGTCAAAAAGGTTTTTTTTTTTTAATTTACACTACTGTTACACCAGATATGAGTGGTGTCACTGGGCAAGTGGGCCTGGCACACATGCTGGCAGGCAGGCAACTGCAATTAGAATACACTGGCAGACTAATGTTTCACAGTCAAAAAAGATTTATTTTTTTTATTTACACTACTGTTACAACAGATATGAGTGGTGGCACTGGGATGTGGGCCTGGCACACATGCTGGCTGGCAGGCAGGCAGGCAACTGCAATTAGATTACACAAGCAGACTGATGTTTCACAGTCAAAAAAGTTTTTTTTTTTAAATTTACACTACTGTTACACCAGATATGAGTGGTGGCACTGGGCAAGTGGGCACAGTATATGCTGTGAGCCTGACACAGACGCTGGCAGGCAGGCAACTGCAATTAGATTACACTACCAGACTGATGTTTCACAGTCAAAAAATTTTTTTAATTTACACTACTGTTACAACAGATATGAGTGGTGGCACTGGGCAAGTGGGCCTGGCACACATGCTGGCAGGCAGGCAACTGCAATTAGATTACACAAGCAGACTGATGTTTCACAGTCAAAAAAGTTTTTTTTTAAATTTACACTACTGTTACACCAGATATGAGTGGTGGCACTGGGCAAGTGGGCACAGTATACGCTGTGAGCCTGGCACACACGCTGGCATGCAGGCAACTGCAATTAGATTACACTAGCAGACTGATGTTTCACAGTCAAAAAAGTTTTTTTTTTTAAATTTACACTACTTTTACAACAGATATGAGTGGTGGCACTGGGCAAGTGTGCCTGGCACACACGCTGGCAGGCAGGCAACTGCAATTAGATTACACAAGCAGACTGATGTTTCACAGTCAAAAAAGTTTTTTTTTTATTTACACTACTGTTACACCAGATATGAGTGGTGGCACTGGGCAAGTGGGCACAGTATACGCTGTGAGCCTGGCACACACGTTGGCAGGCAACTGCAATTAGATTACACTAGCAGACTGATGTTTCACAGTCAAAAAAGTTTTTTTTTAAATTTACACTATTGTTACAACAGATATGAGTGGTGGCACTGGGCAAGTGGGCCTAGCACACACACTGGCAGGCAGGCAGGCAACTGCAATTAGATTACACAAGCAGACTGATGTTTCACAGTCAAAAAAGTTTTTTTTTAAATTTACACTACTGTTACACCAGATATTAGTGGTGGCACTGGGCAAGTGGGCCTGGCACACATGCTGGCAGGCAGGCAACTGCAATTAGATTACACTAGCAGACTGATGTTTCACAGTCAAAAAGGTTTTTTTTTTTAATTTACACTACTGTTACACCAGATATGAGTGGTGTCACTGGGCAAGTGGGCCTGGCACACATGCTGGCAGGCAGGCAACTGCAATTAGAATACACTGGCAGACTAATGTTTCACAGTCAAAAAAGATTTATTTTTTTTATTTACACTACTGTTACAACAGATATGAGTGGTGGCACTGGGATGTGGGCCTGGCACACATGCTGGCTGGCAGGCAGGCAGGCAACTGCAATTAGATTACACAAGCAGACTGATGTTTCACAGTCAAAAAAGTTTTTTTTTTAATTTACACTCTAATTACACCAGATATGAGTGGTGGGCCTGGGCAAGTGGGCACAGTATACGCTGTGAGCCTGGCACACACGCTGGCATGCAGGCAACTGCAATTAGATTACACTAGCAGACTGATGTTTCACAGTCAAAAAAGTTTTTTTTTTTTAAATTTACACTACTGTTACAACAGATATGAGTGGTGGCACTGGGCAAGTGTGCCTGGCACACACGCTGGCAGGCAGGCAACTGCAATTAGATTACACAAGCAGACTGATGTTTCACAGTCAAAAAAGTTTTTTTTTAATTTACACTACTGTTACACCAGATATGAGTGGTGGCACTGGGCAAGTGGGCACAGTATACGCTGTGAGCCTGGCACACACGCTGGCAGGCAACTGCAATTAGATTACACTAGCAGACTGATGTTTCACAGTCAAAAAAGGTTTTTTTTAAATTTACACTACTGTTACAACAGATATGAGTGGTGGCACTGGGCAAGTGGGCCTGGCACACACACTGGCAGGCAGGCAACTGCAATTAGATTACACAAGCAGACTGATGTTTCACAGTCAAAAAAGTTTTTTTTTTTTAAATTTACACTACTGTTACACCAGATATTAGTGGTGGCACTGGGCAAGTGGGCCTGGCACACACGCTGACAGGCAGGCAACTGCAATTAGATTACACTAGCAGACTGATGTTTCACAGTCAAAATTTTTTATTTATTTTTAACTTTACACTACTGTTACACCAGATATGAGTGGTGGCACTGGGCAAGTGGGCCTGGCACACATGCTGGAAGGCAGGCAGGCAACTGCAATTAGATTACACTAGCAGACTGATGTTTCACAGTCAAAAAAGTGGCTTGGCAGGCAGGCAACTGCAATTAGATTACACAGGAAAAAAAAAAAACAGACTGATGTTCTAGCCTTAAAAAGGGCTTTTTGGGGTGCTGTCCTTACAGCAGAGATCAGATGAGTCCTTCAGGACTGTAGTGGACACTGAATACACTAGCCTAGCTATCAATTTCCCTATTAAATCAGCAGCAGCTACACTGTCCCTCCTCTCACTAAGAATGCAGCTTCCGAATGAATCTAAAATGGCTGTTGTCCAGGAGCTGGGAGGGTCTGGGAGGGAGGGTCTGCTGCTGATTGGCTGGAATGTGTCTGCAGACTGTGAGATACAGGGTCAAAGTTTACTCAATGATGATGAATAGGGGCGGATCGAACATCGCATATGTTTGCCCGCCATTGCAAACGCGAACAAGCTATGTTCGCTGGGAACTATTCGCCGGCAAACAATTCGTGACATCACTACCTACAATTTTACACAGGCAAAGAATGGGGATTGTGGGTAGTGGGAGGATACTTGAAGCTTAGATGGGGTTGTTCTTTTCCTCCACCTGGTGGCCAGGAGTTAAATTACCACTAGTAATTGAATGGATTCGTGGACTCAACATGCCATTGGAAAGAAATAAAAAATACCGGTGATAATTGAAAAATACCAACTAAGCAACAACACTAGTTCTGTGGTATGTAGTGCAAAAATGATATGCGGTAACAAGTTAAAGAATGGAACGATTGCACTATAATGTCCTTTAAAGCATAAGTACTATACACACAAGCACTTATTGGTAGGGTTAAAATAAAAATTAACAGCTATACTTAAGGCCTTTTTACATGCAAACAAATATTTTGAACACATTTACATATGAACACAGAAGACGTCTACCAGGAACGAACAACAGCTCATCAGCTAGTTCTATGGCGATTTACCACCCAGATGCAGCTTCTTTTAGATTAGTCTGCTTTTCACAGAGGAAAACTTTCTTGAAGTATATCTTTTGAATACATTTAAATATTTTCTTTGATAAGCATGATATACATTTGTAGAGTTTACTGTCCCTTTAAGCTTACACGTTCAAAAATGTTTTAATAAATAATCCAAGCTAGAAGTTATCTTTGATACCTAAAGGGTTATTAACAGAGGTTTATAAAATATCTCTACTATTTACTTGTCAGGGAACACAAAAAGTTACTAGTCCACTCAGTATTAACTATAGGGAAAACCTTAAATTCTCATCAGCCTTCTGCAATTGCTTACTTGTCCAGGATCATAGGAAATATGAGTGTGCACTAAAGTAGACCTGTGAGTGTGCACTATAGTTTTTGTGGTCCCAGGAAAAAGTTGGACTAATATATAAGCTTTGGGGACTTCTGGTTAGTGGGCAAACTCAAATGAGCCTTCTGAAGAAGAGAACCGCAGATAGAGGGTGCCATGCAACATTACTTAAATCTGGCCCTGTGGCACTAGAAATTTGGGAAATAAATGATTTGTGTGTTTAATATCCATAAATTAATATGCAGCCTTTAAGGAGTAAAAAATATTGATCTGTGGTCCCCATGTTTTAGGAAGTTGTCCCTCAATGTAACATATAATCTCATCAAAAAAGCAATAAGCATGTGGAAAATTATACTGCACATGCATGTTGGGGGTTGTGGGGTGTGAGCAATGGGGTGCAAATGCCCCCCCCCCTCTGGAATTTTGAACTGTGGGCAGACTTATTGCAAAAAAATTAGCAAATTAGGCTTTGGCCAATTACGGACAGTTAGAAATAGGTCACTAGAGTGTTTAGCCAATGACTGTGTGGAAAATAACATAGTTCTGCACTTCCATTTGACAGGAACTGAAAAGCTCACAATTTCAGAATGGAATTACAGGAAGAGGGGACAAAACAAATAATGAAAATATTTTGCAGAGTTTTTTTTATATATATACGATTTATCAATTTATATTACTAACATCTCAAAGAGTTTAACGTCTCTTTAAGGGCAACCTTTCTTCGTTAGCAGCTTTTCCTCAACAAACTATCATTCAGGGTGCTATATTGAAGGGAATGAGGTGCTGACATGGTGGATAAGTATCTAAGCATTTTTTTAAATGTATCTAAGGTATTGGCATTCACTACCTCCTTAGGCAATCAGTTCCACAATTTGTTTGCTCTTACAAAGAAAAAACGTTTATGTTGCTGAAGATTAAATCTCGTTTCCCTAGCCTGAAATTGTGACCTCTTGTCACAAACAGTTGACTTTGAATAAACATAGCTTCCACCAACTCTATATGGGCCTTGAATATATTTATATAAACTAATCATATCACCTCTCAAGCCCCTTTATTTTCCTAGAGAAAACAAGCACAGTTTGGCTAACCTCACCTCATAGTCTAAATCCTCCATTTACCATATTAGTTTGTGGCCGTTCTCTGAGCTTTTTCTAATTCTGCAATGTTCTTTTTTGACATTGTTCTTGAATATAATCCTTTTAACCCCTTAATGACCGACGCTGTACGCCGTACGTCCCCCAAAAAAATACAGTTAATGCCTGAGGACGTATGGCGTATGTCATCGGCTAAACTGAGCACTGGAATCGATCGAAATCGCTTCCAGACACTCTTACATTATTGCAGCGATGCCTCTATGTTGAGGCATCCTGCAATACTGTTCCCGAGTGCCAGAAGCGGATTGATCACTCCCCCACGAGTGATCACTTCCGGTTTTGCTCCACGTGGAGCCCAGCAGTGCAGCAGAGCATCGGAAGCGATCGGACACGCTTCCGATGCTCTGCTTGTGTGCTAAGTGCCTCGGTGGGTTGAGGCACTTAGTTAGTTATAAATTAAAATAATAAAAATGGAAAAAAAAATGTATACACATATAAAATAAAAACCCCTGTATAGCCCCCCCCCCCCATGAGGCTTCCAAGATGGCGATGCCCAGTGCATCATGGGGCCTCTGGGGGTGTCCCTAGCCTGCCTCATCATAGGAGCAAGCTGGGGTCACCCAATCTGAGCCTCCCACACAAAAAAAAATCATAATAAAATATCCCATTTGTCTGATCATGTCAATATTTGCAAATATTGACTCTGATCAGTGTGGATCTCCCTCCCTCTCCTCACTTGCGATTTTGTTGGAGAGAGAGAGAGAGAGACCTGTGTTTAGGAGAGAGAGATTTATTTATTTTATTTGTTAAAAATTTAGAGATCCAAAGGCTCTTTTCAGAGCCATTAACCCCTAGCTTGCCAGTGATCACTATAAATCACTGGCAGTAGCATAGCTGCACTTTTTTTGCTGTCTGTGCATTTTTTTAGGGGTTAATTTTTTGTTGCAATTTTTTTAAAAACCCAAAGGCTTTTTTCAGAGCCTTTTAGCTAATTTAATTTCCAGCGTAATTAACCCCTAGCTTGCCAGTGATCTCTATAAATCACTGGCAGTAGCATAGCTGTACTTTTTTTACGTCTGTGCATTTTTTTAGGGGTTAATTTTTGTTGTTGTAATTTTTAAAAAACCCAAAGGCTCTTTTCAGAGCCATTTAGTTAATTAATTTAATTGAATTTGTTTTTCTGTGACAGATACAATAATGTCACAGAAAACATATAGTGCTGAAGAGGCGTATGCCATCCTTGCATCAGAGTCAGATGCCTCTATGTCTGACTCAGACCCCAATTATGACCCTGCCATATGCTCAGATACATCATTAGATGCAGTCCCAACTGATAGTGATGTATCTGTGGCTGCTAGCCCCCCTGCCAGAAGGAGGCATGTTGCTGCCATTGCTGCTGAAGAGTGGGTAACGCCTCATCTCCAGAGGCCAGATATCCCACTCTTCACAGCAAATCCTGGCCAAAATATAGATGTGGCAGGTTTTAGTCCCCAACAGTTTCTGGAGGTGTTTATGGGCGATAAATTATTGGAGAACATTGTCGCCCAAACTAATTTATATGCCCATCATTTCCGTGCTGCAAAGCCTGGAACATATTTGGCAAAGCAGCAATGGGCCCCCATCAATGTGCCAGAATTCAAAAAATTCTGGGCATTGACTATGCTAATGGGCATCATAAAGAAACCCTCCGTTCACTCCTACTGGAGCAGTAGCCCCATCTGCTCTACCCCTATTTTCTCTCAGAGTATGTTGAGGCAGAGGTATGAAATGATTCTGCATTTCATGCACTTCAGCGACAACAGCCTGTGCCCCCCTAGGGAGCATCCCCAATTTGACTGTATAAAATCCGCCCCCTGATTACCCACTTTTTTGCCAGGTTTGCAGAGGCTTATACACCTGGAAGGAATATATGCGTTTAAACAGGGCCGCCACTAGAAATTTTGGGGCCCCTGACTTAACCATTGATCAGGGCCCCCCCCCCCACTCCTTTGACGTGAAATTTTTGACCAAGTGACTAAAACGTATATGCACTTTATTCTTAAGTGCCTATTTAAATTGGAAATGTTGTAAAGGTAGTAACATACAAACACACAGACACACGCATACACTGAAACACACACTCACACATAAGAATTCACATATAGACACTCTAGCAGACACGCAAAGAAACACACTCAGACACAGACACCCAAACAGACACTCAGCACTTGTTTACATTGACCTGGGAAGTAATGAGGTAAACTACAGTTTTGTGAAAAAATGAGATTTAGAAAACAAAATATGGAGTTCTGATTATCTTTTTGTAAAGGAAGATGACAACTAAATGATGACAACAGCATGCAGTGACTGAAAGGAAGGGCCCTGAACTGCCTAAACAATAATTTAAAGGTTAAATGGTGGATTGGTGACTTCCGGAAAGGTCTCATTAGTCTCAAAGTCTGTAGAAAGATGTGAATAATCAGTAGTACGGCCAAAATGTCCTAAAAAGGAACAGACAATGTGTATGTGCATAGTGGTTTAGTGCACACTCAGAAATCCTCTCAAATGCTAATACTTTACTCCTTGTAATAACTATTTCCTTGCTCAATTAGCACTCTGCTGTAGTACCCACTGGTGGCTGCCAAAATGTAAAAAAAAAAAAAAAAAAAATTTTTTTTTTTTAGTTCTTGCCTCATGGGGCCCCCCTGGCCCATTGGGCCCCTGACAGGAGTCACCCCTGTCACCCCCTGATGGCGGCCCTGCGTTTAAAAATTACCACCATACACTTTCTCCAATTTTTTTGGCTAAAACGGTTGCTTCAAAGGCATCATATCACACCATATACAATACCTTGGGGTGTCAAAATTTCAAAAATATACACTTTCATGGCAATAAATAAAACTGGGGTACGTGATAGGCCCCAAACTAAAGATAGGCCTATCAGAAGAAATACTCTCACTTTTAATAACTAAAATTACAAGTTATAAAATTGTAACAGAACCTTCCCGAAATCCTGGCAAACCTATGCATGGGGGCACAGGTGTACTCAGGAGGTCTTTCTGAAAACAACCTGGAGTGTTTTTTTTTGCAATAACTTACAACAGTCTCTTCTAAATCATAGTCAAAAAGCAATGTATGTGTAAAAATGAAAACTGAGAAATTACCACCATACACTTTCTCCAATTATTTTGCTAAAACGGTTGCATCAAAGGCATCAAAGCACACCATATACAATACCTTGGGGTGTCAAATTTTCAAATATATGCACATTCATGGAAAACAAATAAATTGGGGTTTGTAAAAATACCCCCAAATAGACGATAGGCAAAGAAAATATGTTAAATGTGAAATAAAAATCACAAACGCATGTGAGACATTTGGCATTGCACCCCCCAAACAAGCCAACACACCTATGCATAGGTGGTATGACTGTACTCAGGAGATGTTGGTGAACACATATTGGAGCATTCTTTGGCAGTATCACATAACAAGTGCTGAAAATCCATGTCTAAAGTAGAATTTGTGTGAAAAATAACACAAAACAATTACTGCCCAATAGATTGACAAAGACTGGTGGTTGAATTAGTGCATGGAAATTGTTAAAATACCAGCATTTGAAATACCCTAGGGTGTCTACTTTTCAAAAATATAGGGTTTGATGGGGGTAAATTACATTGGCCGGCTTCAGAAATGTCCTAAATAGGAAATGGGTGCATGGGATGTGAAAATTCCAAGTTGAAAAACTGGTATGTACCACCTAAAAATAAGGCCTTTTAGCCCCCAGAGAACCCAACATACCTATACATGGGTGGTATCACTGTACTCAGGAGATGTTGTTGAACACATATTGAGGTGTTTTTTGGCAGTAACACATAACAGGAACTAAGAATCCATGCCTAAAGTACAATGTGTATAAAAAAAACACAAAAAAATGACTTTCCAAAAGTTTGACAAAGACTGGTGGTTGAATTAGTGCATGGAAAGTGTTAAAATACCAGCATTTGAAATACCCTAGGGTGTCTTCTTTTCAAAAATATATGGTTTGATGGGGGTAAATTTCAATGACCAGCTTCAGAAATGTCCCAAATAGAACATGGGTGCATGATGACAGATGTGAAAATTCAAAGTTGAAAAACTGGAATGTGCCCCCTAAAAATAAGGTCTTTTAGCCCCCAGAGAACCTGACACACCTATACATGGGTGGTATCACTGCACTCAGAAGATGTTGTTGAACACATATTGAGGAGTTTTTGGCAGTAACACAAAACAGGAACTGAGAATCCATACCTAAAGTACAATGTGTGTGAAAAATAACACAAAAAAATGACTACCCTATAGTTTGACAAAGACTGGTGGTTGAATTAGTGCATGAAAAGTGTTATAATAACAGCATTTTAAATACACTAGGGTCTCTACTTTTCAAAAATATATGGTTTGATGGGGTAATTTACATTGGCCGGCTTCAGAAATCTTCCAAATAGGACATTTGTGCATGATGACAGGTGAAAATTTCAAGTTGGAAAACTGGAAAGTGTCCCCTAAAAATAAGGCCTTTTAGCCCCCAGAGAACCCGACACATCTATACATGGATGGTATCACTGTACTCAGGAGATGTTGTTGAAGACATATTGAGGTGTTTTTTGGCAGTAACACATAACAGGAACTGAGAATCCATGCCTAAAATACAATATGTGTGATAAATAACACAAAATATTACTATCCTAAAGTTTGACAAAGACTGATGGTTGAATTAGTGCATGGAAAGTGTTAAAATACCAGAATTTGAAATACCCTAAGGTGTCTACTTTTCAAAAATATATGGTTTGACGGGGGGTAGATTTAATTGGCCAGCTTCAGAAATGTCCCAAATAGGACATGGGTGCATGATGACTGGTGAAAATTCCAAGTTGAAAAACTGGAATGCGTCCCCTAAAAATAAGGCCTTTTAGCCCCCAGATAACCCAACACACCTATACATGGGTGGTATCACTGTACTCAGGAGATGTTGTTGAACACATATTGAGGTGTGTTTTGGCAGTAACACATAACAGGAACTGAGAATCCATGCCTAAAGTACAATGTGTGTGAAAAATAACACAAAAAAATGACTACTCAAAAGTTTGACAAAGAGTGATGGTTGAATTAGTGCCTGGAAAGTGTTAAAATAGCAGCATTTGAAATACCCTAGGGTGTCTACTTTTCAAAAATATATGGTTTGATGGGGGTAAATTTAATTGACCAGCTTCGGAAATGTCCCAAATAGGACATGTGTGCATGATGACAGATGTGCAAATTCCAAGTTGAAAACTGGAATGCGCCCCCTAAAAATAAGGCCTTTTAGCCCCCAGAGAACTTGATACACCTATACATGGGTGGTATCACTGTACTCAGGAGATGTTGTTGAACACATATTGAGGTTTTTTTGGCAGTAACACATAACAGGAACTAAGAATCCATGCCTAAAATACAATGTGAATGAATAATAACACAACAAATGACTACCCAAAAGTTTGACAAAGAGTGGTGGTTGAATTAGTGCATGGAAAGTGTTAAAATAGCAGCTTTCATGCAATAGGATTAAAGTTCAAACCTATTGGCTGATCCAATCAGCTAATAGGATTGAGCTCACATTCTATTGGCTGTTCCAATCAGCCAATGGAATGCGAGCTCAATCCTATTGGCTGATTGCATCAGCCAATAGGATTTTTCCTACCTTAATTCCGATTGGCTGATAGAATCCTATGCCATCTTGGATGACGTCATTTAAATGAACCTTCATTCTTCGCTTAGACTTCGTTTGAAGAGGATGGCTCCACGTTGGCTGGATTGAAGATGGACCCGCTCCGCTCCGGATGGATGAAGACTTCTGCCACTTGGAGGACCTCTTCTGCCCGGATCGGATGAAGACTTCTTCCCCTCAGGAAGTCCACTTGTGCCCGGCTGGGTGAAGACGGCTCAAGGTAGGGTGATCTTCAAGGGGGTAGTGTTAGGTTTTTTAAGGAGGGATTGGGTGGGTTTTAGAGTAGGGTTGGGTGTGTGAGTGGTGGGTTGTAATGTTGGGGGGGTATTGTCTTTTTTTTTCAGGTAAAAGAGCTGATTACTTTGGGGCAATGCCCCGCAAAAGGCCCTTTTAAGGGCTATTTGTAATTTAGTATAGGGTAGGGAATTTTATTATTTTGGGGGGCTTTTTTATTTTATTAGGGGGATTAGAGTAGGTGTAATTAGTTTTAAAAAATTGTAATTATTTTTTTATTTTCTGTAATTTAGTGTTTGTTGTTTTTCGTACTTTAGTTTATTTAATTTAATTGTAATTAATTGTAGGTAGTTCAGGTAATTTATTTAATGATAGTGTAGTGTTAGGTGTAATTGTAACTTAGGTTAGGATTTATTTTACAGGTAAATTTGTTTTTATTTTAACTAGGTAGTTATTAAATAGTTAATAACTATTTAATAACTATTGTGCCTAGTTAAAATAAATACAAAGTTGCCTGTAAAATAAATATAAACCAT
Source organism: Bombina bombina (assembly GCF_027579735.1). Lineage (NCBI taxonomy): Eukaryota > Metazoa > Chordata > Amphibia > Anura > Bombinatoridae > Bombina > Bombina bombina. The sequence continues at coordinate 473,204,286 of NC_069501.1, forward strand.
AAGCTAGCTACAATGTAACTATTAGTTATATTGTAGCTATCTTAGGGTTTATTTTATAGGTAAGTATTTAGTTTTAAATAGGATTAATTTATTTAATTGTAGTAATTTTATTTAGATTATTTTAAATTATATTTAAGTTAGAGGGGGTTAGGGTTAGGTTTAGACTTAGGTTTAGGGGTTAATACCTTCAATATAGTAGCAGAGACGTTGGGGTGGCAGATTAGGGGTTAATAAAATTAAACTAGTGTTTTCGAGGCGGGAATGCGGCGGTTTAGGGGTTAATATATTTATTAAAGTGGCGGCGATGTCCGGTCAGCAGATTAGGGGTTTTATAAAAGTGTTTCAGATGTGGGGGGGGGCTCGGTTTAGGGGTTAATAGGTAGTTTATGGGTGTTAGTGTACTTTTTTGCACTTTAGTTAAGAGTTTTATGTTACGGCGTTAGTCCATAAAATTCTTAGCTACTGACTTTTAAATGCGGTAGGAGTCTGGACAGGAGAGGGTCTACCGCTCACTTCTTCCAAGACTCGTAAAACCGGCGTTAGGCAAATCCCATTAAAAAGATAGGATACGCAATTGACGTAAGGGGATTTCGGTAAGCTTGAGTCGCGGAAGAAAAGTGAGCAGTACACCTGTACCTGCCAGACTCGTAATACCAGCGGGCGTTAAAAAGCAGCGTTGGGACCTCTCAACGCTGCTTTTTAAGGCTAACGCAAGACTTGTAATCTAGCCGAATGTGTGTGAAAAATAACACAAAAAATGACTACCCAAAAGTTTGACAAAGAGTGGTGGTTGAATTAGTGCATGGAAAGTGTTAAAATAGCAGCATTTGAAATACCCTAGGGTGTCTACTTTTCAAAAATATATGTTTTGATTGGGGTAAATTTCATTGGCCAGCTTCAGAAATGTCCCAAATAGGACATGGGTGCATGATGACAGATGTGAAAATTCCAAGTTGAAAAACTGGAATGCGCCCCCTAAAAATAAGGCCTTTTAGTCTCCAGATAACCCGACACACCTATACATGAGTGGTATCACTGAACTGAGAATCAATGCCAAAAGTACAATGTGTGTGAAAAATACCAGCCAGAAAATACCATACATGGGTGGTATCACTGTACTCAGGAGATGCTGCTGAAGACATATTGAGGTGTTATTTGGCAGTAACCCTTAACGTTCTCAGTAAATGTATTCTTAAATTGCTATTTTGTCAGAAAATCACCATTTTTTTTTCAAACTTTGGCATAGGTTGGTGGTAAAATGGTTTGATGGAAATAGTCAAAATACCGCATGTTTAATACCTTAGGTTGTCTTCTTTTCAAAAATATAAATATGAGAAGGGTTATTCAGGGATTCCTGACAGATATCAGTGTTACAATGTAACTATCGCTAATTTTGAAAAAAAAAATGGTTTGGAAATAGCAAAGTGCTACTTGTACTTATTGCCCTATAACGTGCAAAAAAAAGCAAGGAACATGTAAACATTGGATATTTCTAAACTTAGAACAAAATTTAGAAACTATTTAGCATGGGAGTTTTTTGGTGGTTGTAGTTAGAAAAAGTGTGTGTTTTTCCATTTTTTCCTCATATTTTATAAAAATGTTTATAGTAAATTACAAGATTTTATGAAAATAATGGCATTTTTAGAAAGTCCATTTAATGGCAAGAAAAACGGTATATAATATGTGTGGGTACAGTAAATGAGTAAGAGGAAAATTACAGCTAAACACAAACACAGAAAAAATGTAAAAATAGCCTTGGTCCCAAACGGACAGAAAATGGAAAAGTGCTGTGGTCATTAAGGGGTTATGGAGGGCTGATCCGGGAAGCATAAAACCAGTAAGATTCACATTGGTAGTGGGGACGGTTCTGGAAGGGATTATATTCAAGAGTATATTCGTGTAAACAAGATTATGGTTTTGAATAAGCATGGTTTTATGAGAAATAGATAGTGTAAAATTAATCTAATTAGATTCTGAGGAAGGAAGTAAAGATATAGATAAAGGAGAATCAGTTATTATATATTTGTATTATGCAAAGGTGTTCTGTCCTTTTAAATATTTTTATTAATAAATTGGAGCAAGGATTACATCAAAACCTATTTTTGCAGAAGATACAAATTTATGTAAGGTCAAAAGGTCATTAGGACAGTGCAGAATGTAATTGCTTTGCAAACGGATTAGATTCTATAAGGAAGGAAACTAAAAAATTGATAGTGGTGAGTCAGTTGATGTGATATATTTTGATTTTGATACAGTGCCACATAAGAGATTATTGTGCACAAGCACTGGGAATAGCTGAAAATGTTATCTCATGGATAAATAATTAGATAAAAGACAGGGAGCAATGACTGGTAGTAAATGGGTCATACTCAGATTGGACAAATGTGTGAGCGGGCATACGAAGTAGCATATCATGTCCGGCGCACATCGATAAATGCATACAATGCCGCCCCTTGCAGATTTGCGGCCAATCGGCTGCTAGCAGGGGGTGTCAATAAACCGGATTGTATAGGTTCAGGCGGATTGATGTCCGCGGCCTCAGAGCAGGTGGACAAGTTATAGAGCAGCGGTCTTTAGACCGCTGCTTCATAACTGCTGTTTCCGTTGAGCCTGAAGGCTTGCGCGGAAACAGGGGCATCAAGCTCCATTTGGAGCTTGATAATTCAGCCCCAAAGTGTCAGGTCAACCAAACAACTGCAGGAGAAGATAAACCTACCTATCTCCTGACCGCTATTCGGATCAGGTGTAGGGGTCCCCAAACAACAGAGTTAGTACAGCGCCAAAACAGAAAGGACTCAGAGGAATTCAGTCAGAAAAGGAGTTGTTCAAGCAAAGTAAATACACAGGAAAAAAACAGAAATCGGTCCAGTAGCAGGAAAAAAGATTGTCAAAAACTGGCAGGGTCATACACAGCAAACACATACTGGAACAAAACACTCCCAGAGGAAAACTTAATAATTAGGAAAAGGGAAGCAGGAAGTGCTGGTTTAAATAGGCTTTGAAAGATTGCAAATTACCAGCAGCTGCAAATAGGTGAAGCTAGTTAATGCAAAAAAGGGACAGTCAGCACCAGAATTTTTGTTGTTTAAAAAAATAGATAATCCCTTTATTACCCATTCCCCAGTTTTGCATAACCAACACAGTTATAATAATACATGTTTTACAGTACCTCTGTGATCACCTTGTATCTTAGCCTCTGCAAACTGCCCCCTTATTTCAGTTCTTTTGACAGACTTGCATTTTAGCCGGTCAGTGCTGACTCCTAGGAATCTTCTCGTGCGTGAGCTCAATGTTATTTATATGGCACACATGAACTAATGCCCTCTAGTGGTGAAAAACTGTCAAAATGCTTTTAAGAGGATGCCTTCAAGAAATTAGCATATGAGCCTACCTAAGTTTAGCTTTCAACTAAGAATAGCAAGAGAACAAAGCAACATTGGGGATAAATGTAAATTGGAAAGTTGTTTAAAATTGCATGCCCTATCTAAATAATGAAAGTTTATTTTGGGCTTGACTGTCCCTTTAAATAAAAAATAACCAAAGAAAATCACAGACCACAGATAACTTAACTATCCAACACTCTAAGAACCTTTGAATCAGCCAATAGGAATGAGATCTGCTTAAATCCTTTTGGCTGTTCATATCAGCCAATAGGATTTAAGCTGCTCTCATTCCTATTGGCTGATTTGAGTGATTTTTATTTGTCAGCCAATAGGAATGGAACGGTACCTTGCATTGAATCCTCAGTGTGTGGTGGACGATCACATGAAGAGGACCTCCACGTCGGACTGATGGATCTCCGCCTGGACCTCTGCCTCCACGCATCAACTACTCCGCCTCCGCAGTGATGAAGAAGATGCCGGTCTTGCGAAGGATGAAGATGAAGCTGCCTGGATGCTTTGCTGCTGGGATGAAGATCTTTCGCCGGACTTCAGCAACCATGAGTACCGATTTTGGGGTTAGTGTTAGTTTTTTTTTAGTTTTTTTGGGGTGGTTTATTTTTTTAGATTAGGGCTTTTTTATTTTAATGGGCCAAAAAAGAGCTGAAGGCCCTTTTAAGGGCGGTAAGAGAGCTAAATGCCCTTTTAAGGGCAATGCCCATACAAATGCCCTTTTCAGGGCAATGGGTAGATTAGGTTTTTAGTTAGGTTTTTTTATTTTGTGGGTTTGGGGGATGGGGCTTTGTTATGTTAGGGGGTGTTTGTTGTAATTTGTTTAGCAAAAAAGCTGTTAACTTTAGGGCAATGCCCTACAAAAGGCCCTTTTAAGGGCTATTCGTAGTTTATTATAGATTAGGGTTTTTTTTATTTTGGGGTGTTTTTTTTTTTAAAATGGGGTATTAGAATAGGAATATTTTTTATTATTATGGATAATTTAGTTTGTTATTTTTTGTAATGGGATTTTTTTATTTTTGGGGTGTTATTTTTTTTTTTTTTAGATTAGGCATTATTTATTTTTAATGGGCTGAAAAAGAGATGAATTCCCTTTTAAGGGCAATGCCCATACAAATGCCCTTTTTGGAGCAATAGGTAGATTAGCTTTATTTTTAATTTGTGGGTTTTGGGGGGTGGGGGTTTGCAAAAGAGCTGTTAACTTTAGGGCATTGGCCTACAAAATGTCCTTTTAAGGGACCTAAACCTATTAACCCCTAAACCGCCAAACACCCACATTGCAACTACCTAAATTAAACTATTGAGCCCTAAACCTAACACCCCCCTAACTTTAAATTAAACTTACAATAAAGCTACCTTTAAATAAATAAAAACTTACCTGTGAAATAAAGAAAACCTAAGCTGAAACTATAATTAAAGCTAACATTATTATTTTAACAGAATAAAATATACCAAAAATAAAAAACCTAAATTACAAATTAAAAAATCCTAACACTACGATCAGGTTGAGCTAATCAGGTTAAGCTTGCATTCTATTGGCTGATTGGAACAGCCAATAGAATGCGAGCTCAATCTGACTGGCTGATCCAATCAGCCAATCGGATTGATCTTTAATCTGATTGGCTGATTCAATCAGCCAATCAGATTTTTCCTACCTTAATTCCGATTGGCTGATAGAATCCTATCAGCCAATCGGAATTCGAGGGACGCCATCTTGGATGACGTCATTTAAAGGAACCCTCATTCGTCGTTAGTCCGTCAGTGAGGAAGGATGGCTCCTCGTCGGCTGCTTCAAGATGGACCCCCTCCGGATGGAAGAAGATAGAAGATGCCACCTGGATGAAGACTTTGGACCCTCTGGAGGACCTCTTCTTGCCGGATAGGATGAAGACTTCGGACCCTCTGGAGGACCTCTTCTTGCCGGATAGGATGAAGACTTTGGACCCTCTTCTGGACGGATCGGTGATACCCGGCTGGGTGAATACAAGGTAGGGAGATCTTCAGGGGCTTAGTGTTTTTTAAGGGGGGTTTGGGTGGGTTAGATTAGGGGTATGTGGGTGGTGGGTTGTAATGTTGGGGGGGATATTGTATGTTTTTTTTCAGGCAAAAGAGCTGATTTTTTGGGGAATGCCTTTTAAAGGCTGGTAAGGTAATAGAGCTGTTAACTTTTTATTTTAGAATAGGGTAGGGCATTTTATTATTTTGGGGGGCTTTGTTATTTTTTTAGGGGGCTTAGAATAGGTGTAATTAGTTTAAAATTATTGTAATCTTTTTTTATTTTTTGTAATTTAGTGGGGTTTTTTTTTTTAATTTAGTGGGTTTTATTTTGTAATTTAGTTTAGTTGATTTAATTGTAGGTAATTGTAGGTAGTTTATTTAATTAATTTATTGATAGTGTAGTGTTAGGTTTAATTGTAACTTAGGTTAGGATTTATTTTACAGGTAATTTTGTAATTATTTTAACTAGGTAGCTATTAAATAGTTAATAACTATTTAATAGCTATTGTACCTAGTTAAAATGAATACAAAGTTGCCTGTAAAATAAATATAAATCCTAAAATAGCTACAATATAATTGTTCGTTATATTGTAGCTATATTAGGGTTTATTTTACAGGTAAGTATTTAGCTTTAAATAGGATTAATTTATTTAATAAGAAATCATTTATTTTGTTTTATTTAAATTATACTGTATTTAACTTAGGGGGGTGTTAGGGTTAGGGTTAGACTTAGCTTTAGGGGTTAATACATTTATTATAGTAGCGGTGAGGTCCGGTCGGCAGATTAGGGGTTAATAAGTGTAGGTAAGGTAGCAGCGACATTGGGGGGGCAGATTAGGGGGTAATAAATATAATATAGGTCTCGGCGACGTTGGGGGCAGCAGATTAGGGGTTCATAGGGATAATGTAGGTTGCGGCGGTGTACGGAGCGGCAGATTAGGGGTTAATAATAAAATGCAGGGGTCAGCGATAGTGGGGGCGGCAGATTAGGGGTTAATAAGTGTAAGGTTAGGGGTGTTTAGACTCGGGGTACATGTTAGGGTGTTAGGTGCAGACTTAGAAACTGTTTCCCCATAGGAAACAATGGGGCTGCGTAAGGAGCTGAACGCTGCTTTTTTGCAGGTGTTAGGTTTTTTTTCAGCTCAAACTGCCCCATTGTTTCTTATGGGGGAATCGTGCATGAGCCCGTTTTCAAGCTGGCCGCTACCGTAAGCAACGCTGGTATTGAGAGTTGAAGTGGCGGTAAATTATGCTCTACGCTCCCTTTTTGGAGCCTAACGCAGCCCTTCAGAGAACTCTAAATACCAGCGTTATTTAAAAGGTGCAAGGAAAAAAAAACACGGGTAGCTAACGCACCCCTTTGGCCGCAAAACTCTAAATCTAGGTGTAAATTATCCAAAATAATAAAAATTAAACCTAATCTAATACCCCTCTAAAAAAGCCACCCCAAAATAAAAAACCCTGAATCTAACTATAAACTACCAATAGCCCTTAAAAGGGCCTTTTGTAGGGCATTGCCCTGAAGCAATCAGCTCTTTTTTTTAAAAAAAAAATACAAAGTCCAAAACCCCAAAATAAAAAGGTCCTAACTAAAATAAACCTAAGCTACCCATTGCCCCTAAAGGGGATTTGTATGGGCATTAGCCTTAAAAGGGCAATCAGCTCTTTTGCTGCCCATAAAAAAAAAAAAGTCCTAATCTAAAAAAAAAACAACTGAAAGAAAAAAACTAACTAACACTAATCCCGAAATAGGTACTCACCATTCCTGAAGGCCGGCGGCTCCATCTTCAATCTTCATTCTGGCGTCACAGAGCCATCTTAAAATGCCTGGTGAGTCTGCCGACTCGGCCTGCTTGTATTGCACATCAGTGCTTACTACCAAGTGAGTGAGATACCTGCTACATATACATCTCTTCTTCAATTTTTTTACTCATTGATCTGCACTCTGTCTTTTCTGTTATAGATTGCCATCTTGTGTCAGGGCACGACACACCAGAGGAGCTGCCTGGAAACTATTGTGTGGACATTGCTACATATCCGCTATATGTGGTATATGCTCTAAGCTAACTCTGACAGTTTGCCTAATTTTGTGTGGACTCTGCCTCTCATTTGCGATTGCCATCTATCTGTTATTTGTGGTTTATGCTCTGATTTAATTTGATTTTTGACTAATTATTGCGGGGACATTGCCACATATCCGTAACACTCATTTGTGTTTGCCTAACTTTGTGTCGACTCTGCCTCTCATTTACAATTGCAATCTATCTGTTATTTGTGGTTTATGCTCTGATTTAATTTGATTTTTGACTAGATTTTGCGGGGACATTGCCACATATCCGTAACACTCATTTTTTAATTTTTTAATTTTAATTCTATTTTATTTCATTTTATTTCACTTTTTTAGTATGATCACTTATTGTGACTGATTTTGATATAATTTTAACATATTATTTTTTCTATGTCAAACTATATATATTATTATTTTTACTTCACGTTTTGAACTGATATTCACTTTAGAGATCTGGACTTTTTTATTTCTTTTTATATTTTCACAACATATTTATCTAGCACATTTTTTGATTAACTTTATTTGACTAACTATTGTTGCTATATTCTCACATTACTATCACCATCACTAGTTTAATTTTTTAGAATTTTTGGCGCCTCTTTCAGGTTATCTGTCTGCACCTCTGCTGCAGATAGTATATCCGTTCAATTGTATCTTAAAATCTTCATCCAGGGGTCGCGGAGCTAATGTGGTGTGGAGGCCGAGCTGTTGGTGGCGGCCATCAGGAACAATGCGATCTCCGCCACACACTGAAGCTTGAATGCAAGGTACCCATTTTATATTGGGGTACCTTGCATTCCTATTGCATGAAAATTTCTAATCAGCCAATAGGATGAGAGCTGCTTAAATCCTATTTGGCTGATATGAAAATCAATTGGCATGACAGCATCAAGTAAGTAAGGTAATCTGAACATCAAGAATAGGTGATCCGTGCTTAGTTTGTTATTATTAATGAAAAAAAAAAGAGTCAAGTAGATACCAAATACCAAAAAAAGAGAAAAAGAAAAAACAATCTATATCCCATAATGATCGTGACACCATGTAAACAGATCTGTAGGAGCCAAAAAAAACGTATATACCTTTATCAGCAGAAAAACGTTAACATAATGCCTAGTAATAGGATGTACTGCTGTAGACAGTTTAATTTAAAAAGTCATACATCAATGCAAGACTGAGCACAACAACAAGACACAAGGTAGTTATACTACATCAGCAAGGTGTCTCCAAATCAGAAATTGTAAGGCAGACAGGGGTTCACAGATGTTGGACAGCCAACATTGAGAACCGTAAATCAGGGCTTGACAAACCCAGGAACCAGGGAGCCACCGTCTCCTAGAATTCTACCCCTGGTTCCTAAGTCTTTGGGTTGATCTCCATATATCTAATATAAAAATACCACTGTCTAGCTCCAAAATATTCTTACTGGGTCCTAACTTTTAAATAGATTTGTCGAGCACTGCCGTAAATGCAGTAGTTGGCCAAGGAAACATAGCGCAGCAAATAAAAGACACATCATGCTTACCTTTGCAATCAAAAGATGTCAGTGCCAAAAGACAGCAGTGCCCTCAGGACAGAATTGGCAGATTCCAGTGAGACTCTGGCATACCTATCTACTGTCCAAAGATGTCTGGTCATAAGTGGTCTCCATGAACGACTTGTTGTCAAAAAGTCATATCTCCAGCATGTAAAAAAAGCCAAGCAATTCAACTATGTATGAAAACACAGGAATTGGGGTGCAGAAAAATGGCAGAAGATGCTTTGGAATGATAAATCAAAATGTGAAATATTTGGCAGTAGCAGAAGGCAGTTTCTTTGCCAAAGGGCTGGTGAGTGGTACAAGAATGAATGTCTGTAGCAACAGTGAAGCATGGTAGAGGTTTCCTTGCAAGTATGGGGCCTCATTTCTGGAAATGGATTTGGGGATTTGGTCAGAATTATCGATCTCCTCAATGCTGAGAAGTACAGGCAGATACTTATTCATCATGCGATACCATTAGGAATTAATCTTCTGCAGCATGAAAACAACCTCAAAGATACAGCTAAAGTCATTAACTATCTATCCTGCATGCTCCACAATGAAAGTTATTTGTTAAAATAGGAGAGCAACGTGTTTAACTCTTCTATATATGATATGTAATGAAGGCCTGTTGATAACACTGTGTATCTGTGTGCTATAGTTCTGTAAACTGACCACCACAATTTAAAAGGCATTTTGTGCAAAACCTGGGCTTGTTAGGATTTGCAACCACCTTGCCTTTCATTTTTTATAGTGCCTCATTAATGCTTTACTGTTCATACTATTACTGTTTGATATACTGAGTGGCCTATTTAACTGAGGTCTGTCGGACCTGATCCGACAGTGCGGATCAGGTCCGACAGACCTCGCTGAATGCGGAGAGCAATACGCTATCCGTATTCAGCATGGCACCAGCAGCTCTTGTGAGCTGCTGGTGCAACGCCGTCCCCTGCAGATTCACGGACAATCGGCCGCTAGCAGGGGGTGTCAATCAACCCGATCATACTCGATTGGGTTAAATTGCGGGCGAAGTCTGTCCACCTGCTCAGAGCATGTGGATTGGTTATGGAGCCGCAGTCTTTAGACAGCTGCTTCATAACTTTCCAATTTACTTCTATTATCAATTGTCTTTGTTTTTTGTTATCCTTTGTTAAAAAGCAGGAAGGCAAGTTCAGGAGTGGGCACGTGTCTGCAGCACTATATGGTAGCAGTTTTGCAAACAATGTTATACATTAGCATGAGCACTAGATGGCAGTACTATTTCTTGTCATGTAGTGCTCCAGACATATGCACACTATCTACCAATATATCTCTTCAACAAACAATAACAAGAGAACAAACCAAATTTGATAATAGAAGTAAATTAAAAAGTTGTTTAAAATTGTATTCTCTATCTGAATTATGGAAGAAAAAATGTATTTCATATCCCTTTAAGTATAATGTTCACATGATGAATCAATAAGAAGAGAGGTGCTGTACTCAGTGATCTTCTATGCTATGTGTCTGGAAAGCTTTCGGCTTCATGTTACTTATTGAAATAGGAAAATCTTTTGATCAGAGATTGATCCCAGGCTAAACTGCAGTTAAAACTTTGGGACTTCAGTTTACTCCTAATAGCCTTTAAACCTACTGTTGTGTGAACAATCTTAAGATACATTCTTCTGTACTTTTCAGTACAATGCTAGCAACTCCTAAGTGGTTTATAAAAAAAAAAAAAGTTAAAGTGAAGGGTTTATTCCGTGAAGTCAGGTTACTATAGTCGTGCCCATATTTACGTCAAACATTAGTGACTTTCTGCCTTTGTTATTTATACTTAATATTATTTCTTATCACCTGTATTGACAACTATGGGCTCGCTTCTATTGAGTCGCTAAAAATGGAGCCAAAAGCTACCGAAGTGGTTGACAGTTAAAAGCAGGTTACAGCTCCAATTTAGTACCAGATTTCCATTAAAATATATATTGCAGTGACACAGTCGCTCATTTCAACTAAATGTAAGTGTGTGAAAAACCTGCCATAACAAGTGAATTGCCATGGTAACCTTAACCTTACTCTATAAAAATAACGGTCTGCGCCTGTGCTCTTTACCTGTGATCACCTCTAGAGAGAAAGACATGGGAGCTAGTTGCGCTAGTAGGAGTTTGGTGGGTTGGAGATAGATTTTGAGTTTGTAGATAGAGTTGGAGTGAGCTTTATTCATTTTATTATATCATTGCAGGCCTCATAATAATTAGGAACACACATACACATCCATACATTAGTTAATATACACACATTAGGTGGCACACACACACATATATACAAGCACATTTTTATTAATACAAACACTAATCACGTTCACATTTTTTTTTGTCTTTCATTTCATTAACCCTGTATCCCCATCTGCCTTTTGTTTGACTTTAATTAAGATGGTCAATATTATTAAGATTGAGTGGGAGAAGCTTGGTTCATCTTTTCTCCCCATCTGCTTCTTTTAAAAAGCTGATCCCCGTTCCGGACTCGCAACTTGAGCTTTGGGTGGCCATTCCGAAGGTGGATGGTGCTATCTCTACACTTGCTAAGCGAACAACTATCCCACTAGAGGATAATTCTTTTTTCAAGGAGCCCATGGATAAAAAATTGGAATCCATGTTGAGGAAGATATTCAAACTCACAGGTTTTTTTTTTCAACCGGCAGCGGCAGTCGCTGCAGTGGCTGGAGTTTCTACCTATTGGTGTGACGCTCTGTCAGCTATTGTCGAGGTGGAGACCCCCCTCGAGGAGATACAGGAACAAATTAAGGCCTTAAGGGTAGCTCATTTGTTCATCTGTGATGCAAATATGCAGATTATCCGCCTGAATGCCAAGACATCAGGTTTTTCTGTAGCAAGAGCCAGAGGTATAGCAGTGGCACCTTATCTGGATAATATTCTGCTCCAAGCTCCGTCCTGCAGTCTTGTGGAGGATCACTCGAGGGCTCTTCTTCTTCTTCTTCGATCCCACGGATGGAAGATAAATGAAGGAAAGAGTTCTCTGGTCCCCAGCAACAGGGTGGAGTTTTCTGGTACGATAATAGATTCCATTTCCATGAAGATATTCTTGACAGATCAGAGCTGTTCCAAGATTGCATCCAGCTGTCTGGCCCTTCAGACCTAATCAAGGCCATCTGTGGCCCGGTTTATGGAGGTGATTGGTCTTATGGTATCCAGCATAGATGTCATTCCATTCGTCAATGGAACGGCGATGACTCAGATCTATCGCAACCGATATCTTTGGACAACCGAGTGAGGGAGTCCCTCTCTTGGTGGATCCGTCCGGGACAGCTGTACCAGGGGACATCCTTTTTGAGACCATTCTGGTAGATTGTGACCACGGACACAAGTATATCAGGATGGGGAGCTGTTTGGGGTGACAGAAGGGCACAGAGCAGGTGTACTCGAGAGGAGTCAACTCTACTGATAAATATCCTGGAACTGCGAGCGATATTCAACTCTCTAATGGGCTTGGCCCTTCCTGGGGTCGTCCCGGTTCATCAGATTCTACTCAGACAATATTACCTCTGTGGCTTACATAAACCACCAAGGGGGTAAGACAAGCTCCCTAGCCATGAGGAAAGTATCTATTATTCTGGAATGGGCAGAGACTCACAACTGTTCACTCTCAGTAATCCACATTCCAGGCGTGGACAACTGGGAAGCGGATTTTCTTAGCAGACAATCGTTTAATCCAGGGGAATGGTCTCTCCATCCTGAGGTGTTTGCGGAGATCTGCAACAGATGGGGGACGACGGAGATAGACATGGCATCCAGACTCAACTTCAAGCTACCCAGATACGGGTCGTGATCCAGAGATCCCCAGGCAGAACTGATAGATGCCTTAGCGGTGCCTTAGGAGTTCAACATAATTTACATTTTTCCTCCGTTACCACTTCTTCCTCGAGTGGTGGCCCGCATCAAACAGGAGCAAGCTTCTACCATTCTGATTGCTCTGTTGTGGCCGCGGAGGATGTGGTTTGTGGATCTGGTGGGGATGTCATCGTCTCCACCATGGAGCTTACCCTGTCACAGAGATCTGCTGGTTCAGGGTCCATTTCTTCACCAAAATCTCGATTCGCTGAAGCTGACTGCGTGGAGAATTTTAGTGATGTTGCAAATAGTTCGCCGGCGAATAGTTTGCGGCCAACATAGCTTGTTCACATTCGCCGAGGCGGGCGAACATTAGTGATGTCGCGAACCTAAAATTTTGCGTTCGCGAACGGCAAACGCGAACTTCCGCAAATGTCCGCGAACCGGCAAACCGGGCGAACCGCCATAGACTTCAATGGGCAGGGGAATTTTAGAACCCACAGGGACTCTTTCTGGCCACAATAGTGATGGAAAAGTTTTTTCAAGGGGACTAACACCTGGACTGTGGCATGCCGGAGGGGGATCCATGGCAAAACTCCCATGGAAAATTACATAGTTGATGCAGAGTCTGGTTTTAATCCATAAAGGGCATAAATCACCTAACATTCCTAAATTGTTTGGAATAACGTGCTTTAAAACATCAGGTATGATGTTGTATCGATCAGGTAGTGTAAGGGTTACGCCTGCTTCACAATGACAGACCAAACTCCCCGTTTAACGCACCGCAGACAACCACAAACAGTCCATTTGCACAACCACGAGATCAATAGATTTGATAGATAGATCCATAGATTACATAGATCAATAGATGCAATATACATTTGATAGATACCAATTACATAGATCAAAAGATGCAATATAAATTTGATAGATACGAATTACATAGATCAAAAGATGCAATTTACATTTGATAGATACGAATTACATAGATCAAAAGATGCAATATATATTTGATAGATGCGAATTACATCGATCAATAGATGCAATATACATTTGATAGATATGAATTACATGGATCAAAAGATGCAATATACATTTGATAGATATGAATTACATAGATCAATAGATGCAATATACATTTGATAGATACGAATTGCATAGATCAATAGATGCAATATACATTTGATAGATAGCAATTACATAGATCAAAAGATGCAATGTACATTTGATAGATACGAATTACATAGATCAAAAGATGCAATTTACATTTGATAGATACGAATTACATAGATCAAAAGATGCAATATAGATTTGATAGATACGAATTACATGGATCAAAAGATGCAATATACATTTGATAGATACGAATTACATCAATAGATGCAATATACATTTGATAGATATGAATTAGATGGATCCAAAGATGCAATATACATTTGATAGATACCAATTACATAGATCAAAAGATGCAATATACATTTGATAGATACGAATTACATGGATCAAAAGATGCAATATACATTTGATAGATACGAATTACATGAATAGATGCAATATACATTTGATAGATAGATCCATAGATTACATAGATCAATAGATGCAATATACATTTGATAGATAGCAATTACATAGATCAAAAGATGCAATATAGATTTGATAGATACGAATTACATGGATCAAAAGATGCAATATACATTTGATAGATACGAATTACATCAATAGATGCAATAAACATTTGATAGATACAAATTACATGGATCAAAAGATGCAATATACATTTGATAGATATGAATTACATAGATCAATAGATGCAATATACATTTGATAGATACGAATTCCATAGATCAATAGATGCAATATACATTTGATAGATACGAATTGCATAGATCAATAGATGCAATATACATTTGATAGATAGCAATTACATAGATCAAAAGATGCAATGTACATTTGATAGATATGAATTACATAGATCAAAAGATGCAATTTACATTTGATAGATACGAATTACATAGATCAAAAGATGCAATATACATTTGATAGATACGAATTACATACATCAAAAGATGCAATATACATTTGATAGATATGAATTACATCAATAGATGCAATATACATTTGATAGATACGAATTACATAGATCAAAAGATGCAATATACATTTGATAGATATGAATTACATGGATCAAAAGATGCAAAATACATTTGATAGATATGAATTACATCAATAGATGCAATATACATTTGATAGATACGAATTACATAGATCAAAAGATGCAATATACATTTGATAGATATGAACTACATAGATCCATAGATGCAATATACATTTGATAGATACGAATTACATAGATAAATAGATGCAATATACATTTGATAGATACGAATTGCATAGATCAAAAGATGCAATATACATTTGATAGATAGGAATTACATAGATCAAAAGATGCAATTTACATTTGACAGATACGAATTACATAGATCAAAAGATGCAATGTACATTTGATAGATACGAATTACATAGATCAAAAGATGCAATATATATTTGATAGATGCGAATTACATCGATCAATAGATGCAATATACATTTGATAGATATGAATTACATGGATCAAAAGATGCAATATACATTTGATAGATATGAATTACATAGATCAATAGATGCAATATACATTTGATAGATACGAATTGCATAGATCAATAGATGCAATATACATTTGATAGATAGCAATTACATAGATCAAAAGATGCAATGTACATTTGATAGATACGAATTACATAGATCAAAAGATGCAATTTACATTTGATAGATACGAATTACATAGATCAAAAGATGCAATATAGATTTGATAGATACGAATTACATGGATCAAAAGATGCAATATACATTTGATAGATACGAATTATATCAATAGATGCAATATACATTTGATAGATATGAATTACATGGATCCAAAGATGCAATATACATTTGATAGATACCAATTACATAGATCAAAAGATGCAATATACATTTGATAGATACGAATTACATGGATCAAAAGATGCAATATACATTTGATAGATACGAATTACATGAATAGATGCAATATACATTTGATAGATAGATCCATAGATTACATAGATCAATAGATGCAATATACATTTGATAGATAGCAATTACATAGATCAAAAGATGCAATATAGATTTGATAGATACGAATTACATAGATCAAAAGATGCAATATACATTTGATAGATACGAATTACATCAATAGATGCAATAAACATTTGATAGATACAAATTACATGGATCAAAAGATGCAATATACATTTGATAGATATGAATTACATAGATCAATAGATGCAATATACATTTGATAGATACGAATTCCATAGATCAATAGATGCAATATACATTTGATAGATACGAATTGCATAGATCAATAGATGCAATATACATTTGATAGATAGCAATTACATAGATCAAAAGATGCAATGTACATTTGATAGATACGAATTACATAGATCAAAAGATGCAATTTACATTTGATAGATACGAATTACATAGATCAAAAGATGCAATATACATTTGATAGATACGAATTACATAGATCAAAAGATGCAATATACATTTGATAGATATGAATTACATCAATAGATGCAATATACATTTGATAGATACGAATTACATAGATCAAAAGATGCAATATACATTTGATAGATATGAATTACATGGATCAAAAGATGCAATATACATTTGATAGATATGAATTACATCAATAGATGCAATATACATTTGATAGATACGAATTACATAGATCAAAAGATGCAATATACATTTGATAGATATGAACTACATAGATCCATAGATGCAATATACATTTGATAGATACGAATTACATAGATAAATAGATGCAATATACATTTGATAGATACGAATTGCATAGATCAAAAGATGCAATATACATTTGATAGATAGGAATTACATAGATCAAAAGATGCAATTTACATTTGACAGATACGAATTACATAGATCAAAAGATGCAATGTACATTTGATAGATACGAATTACATCGATCAATAGATGCAATATACATTTGATAGATACGATTGATAGTTAGATAGATTTGATAGATAAATAGATCATTTGAAAGATATATAATTTCCCAGGCAGAGAATTACAAAGACGTGCGTTCTGGTTCTGGGACCCAATGGTAAGGTTACTTCCTTTTGCACAATCGAGTATACCAGTTGCAGAGGTTCTGACCCTGCATTCTGGCTGCACCTCTCCCTGCAAGAGAGATCTGTTACAGAGTCTGTGGGCCTGTATGCAAAGAGCTGGCCTGCCTGAAAGGAGCGGCAAGGCAGAGTGATCGATTCCTGCCTATAAGAAACCAGAGGGCACACTACCTGCTGGAAGTGTGCAGTGAGGCAGAGGGATCTATTCCTGCCTAGAAGCAGACAGGCAGAGGGGACGCTACCTGCCTGGGAGCCCACTGAGACCAGCACAGCTGGGGGAGATACAGCCGCTGGCTTGACGCTGGTTTCAGCAACTATATCTCTGGTCCCACTATCCGGTGGCCACCCCTGGGTTTGGACAGAGGAAGGGAGACCCCCTAGTGGAGTACCGCTACATCCGGGAGATGCAAAAAGATGTTTGGACACCCAGTACAGGTCGTTCTCCTTCAGCCTTTTTATATGAGGGTCCCCGACCCTCAACAGGCACAACAACATGAAATACCACATATGCCATCCTTTTGCAAAATAGAGTACAGGTATGGCATCGATTTTAGGAACCTGGAGATAATTTTTATGAACCGGGAGATGGAAAAAGATGCTTGGACACCCAGTACAGGTTGTTCTCCTTCAGCCTTTTTATACGGGTGTCCCCGACCCTCAACAGGCACAACAGCATGAAATACCACATATGCCATCCTTTTGCACTATAGAGTACAGGTATGGCATCGATTTTAGAAACCCGGAGATAATTTTTAGGAACCGGGAGATGGAAAAAGATGCTTGGACACCCAGTACAGGTCGTTCTCCTTCAGCCTTTTTATGCGAGGGTCCCCGACCCTCAACAGAAACAACAGCATGAAACACCACATATGCCATCCTTTTGCATAATAGAGTACAGGTATGGCATCGATTTTAGGAACCCAGAGATAATTTTTATGAACCGGGAAATTGAAAAAACATGCTTGTACACCCAGTACAGGTCGTTCTCCTTCAGCCTTTTTATACGAGGGTCCCCGACCCTCAACAGGCACAACAGCATGAAATACCACATATGCCATCCTTTTGCACAATAGAGTACAGGTATGGCATCGATTTTAGGAACCCGGAGATAATTTTTAGGAACCAGGAAATTGAAAAAACATGCTTGGACACCCAGTACAGGTCGTTCTCCTTCAGCCATTTTATACGAGGGTCCCCGACCCTCAACAGGCACAACAGCATGAAATACCACATATGCCATCCTTTTGCACAATAGAGTACAGGTATGGCATCGATTTTAGGAACCCGGAGATCATTTTTAGGAAACGGGAGATGGAAAAAGATGCCTGGACACCCAGTACAGGTCGTTCTCCTTCAGCCTTTTTATACGAGGGTCCCCGACCCTCAACAGAAACAGCAGCATGAAACACCACATATGCCATCCTTTTGCACAATCGAGTACAGGTATGGCATCGATTTTAGGAACCCGGAGATAATTTTTAGGACCTGGGAGATGGAAAAAGATGCCTGGATACCCAGTACAGGTCGTTCTCCTTCAGCCTTTTTATACAAGGGTCCCCGACCCTCAACAGAAACAACAGCATGAAACACCACGTATGCCATCCTTTTGCACAATCGAGTACAGGTATGGCATTGATTTTAGGAACCCAAAGATAATTTTTAGGACCTGGGAGATGGAAAAAGATGCTTTGACACCCAGTACAGGTCGTTCTCCTTCAGCCTTTTTATACAAGGGTCCACTACCCTCAACAGGCACAACAGCATGAAACACCGCATATGCCATCCTTTTGCAAAATTGAGTACAGGTATGGCATAGTTTTTAGGAACCCGGAGATAATTTTTAGGAACCGGGAGATGGAAAAAGATGCTTGGTCGGTCCTCCTACTTCAAATTTGGGGCACTGCGCGTACAATCTACTGTGCCACCAGATATGAATGGTGTGTTAAGTAGTACTATTCTTAACAGTTTAATCACTGTTATGTGCCTTTTTTTTTGGTTTGGGTTTTGTAGCCACAGTGCAGCACCAGAGGCCAGAAAAATTAGGCATGTACAAATGCCTGAAAAACTAGGTATTGTGGCAGCCGCTGCTGTAGCAGCGGCCAGAAAAATTTATGTTTCTTTGACCATTAGAAAGTGCCCTAAAACATTGCGGCTTGAACCCTAGTTGTTGGCGGATAAGTCACGCAAGTCATCCGGCATTCAAAGAAAAAATACAGCAGCGTGTGTACCATTTGTAGCCCAAGGCAGCTCATCTCATCAGGCCTTTTTTACTCTAATGTATCGAACAATGTCAGTCCCTTCGGGATCCATCCCTCATTCATTTTAATAAAGGTGAGATAATCAAGACTTTTTTGACCTAGGCGACTTCTCTTCTCAGTGACAATACCGTCTGCTGCACTGAAGGTCCTTTCTGACAGGACACTTGAAGCGGGGCAGGCCAGAAGTTCGATTGCAAATTGGGATAGCTCAGGCCACAGGTCAAGCCTGCACACCCAGTAGTCAAGGGGTCCATCGCTCCTCAGAGTGTTGAGATCCGCAGTTAATGCGAGGTAGTCTTCTACCTGTCGGTTCAGTCTTTCTCTGAGGCTGGATCACGAAGGGCTGTGGCTTTGCATAGGAGTTAAAAAGGTCCGCATGTCCTCCATCAAAAACACGTCTGGAAAGCGTCCTGTCCTTGCCGGCGTGGTCGTGTGAGGAGGAGGATTACTTTCATCTCTTCCCCTGTTAGATTCCCGTTGTGCTGTGACATCACCCTTATACACTGTGTAAAGCATACTTTTTAATTTATTTTTGAACTGCTCCATCCTTTCCAACTTGCGGGAATTCGGTAACATTTCAGTCACTTTATGCTTATACCGGGGGTCTAGTAGCGTGGACACCCAGTACAGGTTGTTCTCCTTCAGCTTTTTTATACGAGGGTCCCTCAACAGGCACGACAGCATGAAAGACCCCATTTGCACAAGGTTGGATGCCGAGCTAATCATGTCCCGTTCCTTGTCCTCACTGATCTCACTGAAGGTATCTTCTTCCCCCCAGCCATGTTCAACACCACGGGTGACAACAACGAGCCACATTCCTCCTCTGACTCCTCTTCCTCACAATCCTCTTCCTGCGTTGCCGCTGGTCCAGCAAGCGATGCTGATAAGTCTGTTTCTGGTGGTGATGGAGACCACAACTCTTCCTCTTCACGCTCATCTACGGCCTGATCCAGCACTCTCCGCAGGGCACGCTCTAGGAAGAAAACAAATGGTATGATGTCGCTGATGGTGACTTCGGTGCGACTGACTAGGTTTGTCACCTCCTCAAAAGGACGCATAAGCCTACAGGCATTGCGCATGAGCGTCCAGTAACGTGGCAAAAAAATCCCCAGCTCTCCAGAGGCTGTCCTAGCACCCTGGTCATACAAATACTCGTTAACAGCTTTTTCTTGTTGTAGCAGGCGGTCGAACATTAGGAGTGTTGAATTCCAACGTGTCGGGCTTTCGCAAATCAAGCGCCTCACTGGCAGGTTGTTTCGCCGCTGGATATCTGAC
Organism: Bombina bombina; assembly: GCF_027579735.1. Lineage (NCBI taxonomy): Eukaryota > Metazoa > Chordata > Amphibia > Anura > Bombinatoridae > Bombina > Bombina bombina. The sequence goes on from NC_069501.1 coordinate 473,224,837, forward strand.
AAATGCGCCATGGCCATGTAGGAACGCCTGAAATGGCCACACACCTTCCTGGCCTTCATCAGGACATCCTGTAAGCCTGGGTACTTATGCACAAAGCGTTGTACAATCAAATTACACACATGTGCCATGCACGGCACATGTGTCAACTTGCCCAATTTCAATAACGCCACCAAATTACTTCCATTGTCAGAAACAACTTTGCCAATCTCCAGTTGGTGCGGAGTCAGCCACTGATCCACCTGTGCGTTCAGGGCGGACAGGAGTGCTGGGGCAGTGTGAGTCTCGGCTTTCAGGCAAGTCAACCCCAAGACGGCGTGACACTGCCGTATTCGGGATGTAGAATAGTACCTGGGGAGCTGGGGGGGTGCCATTGATGTGGAGCAAGACGCAGCAGCAGAAGAGGACTCAGCCGAGGAAGAGGTTATGGAAAAGGATGGAGTAGGAGGAGTAGAGAAGGTAGCAGCAGGCCTGCCTGCAAGTCGTGGCGGTGTCACCAACTCCTCTGCAGAGCCACGCATTCCATGCTTGTCAGCCATCAGCAGGTTTACCCAATGCGCAGTGTAGGTGATATACCTGCCCTGACCATGCTTTGCAGACCAGCTATCAGTTGTCAGATTGACCCTTGCCCCAACGCTGTGTGCCAGACATGCCATTACTTCCTTTCGCACAATCGAGTACAGGTTGGGGATTGCCTTTTGTGAAAAGAAATTTCGGCCGGGTACCTTCCACTGTGGTGTCCCAATAGATACAAATTTTTTGAATGCCTCAGACTCCACCAGCTTGTGTGGTAAAAGCTGGTGGGCTAAGAGTTCAGACAAGCCAGCTGTCAGACGCCGGGCAAGGGGGTGACTTTGGGAAATTGGCTTCTTACACTCAAACATGTCCTTGTCAGACACCTGACTGTGGGCAGATGAGCAGGAACTGCTATGTAAGAGAGACTGAGTGGCGGATGGTTGAGAGGGGGCAAGGAGGACAGCAGTGGTTGACGTGGCTGAAGATGCTGCACCAGGAGGAGGATGGCGGCTTTGAGTTTGTGTGCTGCTTGTACTCATGTGTTGTTCCCATAGGCGTTTGTGATGTGTGATCATGTGCCTTCGCAAAGCAGTGGTACCTAGGTGGGTGTTGGACTTCCCACGACTCAGTTTCTTTTGGCACAGGTTGCATATGGCATCGCAGTTGTCAGAGGCAGACACACACAAAAAATGCCACACTGCTGAGCTCTGCGATGACGGCATTCTGGTGGTGGCAACAGCATGCATTTATTGGCGTGCTGTCTGGCTGACCCCGGGTGCCGATGCATGCTGTCTGACTGTGCCACTAGCTGCGATGACCTCCCCCTCCTTCCAACTCGTCTCCTCCTCCTCTCTGTCTCCCCATCTGAACTTTCCCCCTCTTCTTCTTCTCTTCTAGCTGGCACCCACGTGACATCCACGGACGCATCATCATCATCAACCGCTTCACTTGTATCTGACAAGTCAACAAAGGAAGCAGCAGCGGGTACAACATCATCATCATCACACCGTACGTCCATGTGTGTAATGCTGCCTCACTGAGACATATCCCTGTTATCTACATCCTCTGGCAATAATGGTTGCGCATCACTATCACTCATTTCTTCCAACTGATGTGTAAATAACTCCTCTGACAGATCAAGTGAAGTGGCTGTGGTGGTGGCGGCAGGCGGGCGAGTGGTAACTTGAGAGGTGCCCGAAGCTAAGCTGGAGGAGGATGGTGCGTCAAGGTTCCGAGCGGAAGCTGTAGAAGATTGGGTGTCCTTTGCTAGCCAGTCAACTATGTCCTCAGAGTCAGAAATGTTCGAGTTCGGGGTACGTGGCCTCTGAACACTGGGCATTATTCTAGGGCCAAAGTGAATCACAGCACCACAAACACGACGGCCCCTGCGGGGTGGCCTGCCTCTGCCTGTCATTTTTTTTTCCGATTAGTGGTACTATGCGTGCAAGCTATTGTGACAACAGATATGAGTGGCACTGTGCACTGGCAGAAGTTGGCAGAGTAGACGCTGTAGGCCTGACACACACGCTTGCAGACAACTAACTGCTATTCAATCTATTACAGTCAAAATTGTATTTTTTTTTTAAATGTACACTACTGTTACACCAGATATAAGTTGCACTGGTGTGACACTGTGCCCTGGCAGGCACTGAAACGCACACGTGTGAAGGAAACTGACTGCTATTATTTAACACAGTCAAAAAAGTGTTGTTTTTTTTAAATGTACACTACTGTTACACCAGAGATATGATTTGCAGTGGGGTGACACTGTGCCCTGGCAGGCAGGCACTGAAACGCACATGTGTGAAGGAAACTGACTGCTATTATTTAACACAGTCAAAAAAGTGTTTTTTTTTTTTTTTAAATCTACACTACTGTTACACCAGATATGAGTTGCACTGGGGTGACACTGTGCCCTGGCAGGCAGGCACTTAAACGCACACGTGTGTGAAGCAAACTGACTGGTATTATTTAACACAGTCAAAAAAGTGTTTTTGTTTTTTTTTAAATCTACACTACTGTTACACCACATATGAGTTGCACTGGGGTGACACTGTGCCCTGGCAGGCAGGCACTTAAACGCACACGTGGGAAGGAAACTGACTGCTATTATTTAACACAGTCAAAAAAGTGTTTTTGTTTTTTTTAAAATCTACACTACTGTTACACCAGATATCAGTTGCACTGGGGTGACACTGTGCCCTGGCAGGCAGGCACTTAAACGCACACGTGTGAAGGAAACTGACTGCTATTATTTAACACAGTCAAAAAAGTGTTGTTTTTTATAAATCTACACTACTGTTACACCAGATATGAGTTGCACTGGGGTGACACTGTGCCCTGGCAGGCAGGCAGGCACTTAAACGCACACGTGTGAAGGAAACTGACTGCTATTATTTAACACAGTCAAAAAAGTGTTGTTTTTTTTAAATCTACACTACTGTTACACCAGATATGAGTTGCACTGGGGTGACACTGTGCCCTGGCAGGCAGGCACTTAAACGCACACGTGTGAAGGAAACTGACTGCTATTATTTAACACAGTCAAAAAAGTGTTGTTTTTTATAAATCTACACTACTGTTACACCAGATATGAGTTGCACTGGGGTGACACTGTGCCCTGGCAGGCAGGCAGGCAGGCAGGCAGGCACTTAAACGCACACGTGTGAAGGAAACTGACTGCTATTATTTAACACAGTCAAAAAAGTGTTGTTTTTTTTTAAATCTACACTACTGTTACACCAGATATGAGTTGCACTGGGGTGACACTGTGCCCTGGCAGGCAGGCACTTAAACGCACACGTGTGAAGGAAACTGACTGATATTATTTAACACAGTCAAAAAAGTGTTTTTTTTTTTTTAATCTACACTACTGTTACACCAGATATGAGTTGCACTGGGGTGACACTGTGCCCTGGCAGGCAGGCACTTAAACGCACGTGTGTGAAGGAAACTGACTGCTATTATTAAACACAGTCAAAAAAGTGTTTTTTTTTTTTTTTTTTTAAATCTACACTACTGTTACACCAGATATGAGTTGCACTGGGGTGACACTGTGCCCTGGCAGGCAGGCACTTAAACGCACACGTGGGAAGGAAACTGACTGCTATTATTTAACACAGTCAAAAAAGTTTTTTTTTTTTTTTAAATCTACACTACTGTTACACCAGATATGAGTTGCACTGGGGTGACAGTGTGCCCTGGCAGGCAGGCACTTAAACGCACACGTGTGAAGGAAACTGACTGCTATTATTTAACACAGTCAAAAAGTGTTTTTTTTTTTTTTTTTTAAATCTACACTACTGTTACACCAGATATGAGTTGCACTGGGGTGACACTGTGCCCTGGCAGGCAGGCAGGCACTTAAACGCACACGTGTGAAGGAAACTGACTGCTATTATTTAACACAGTCAAAAAAGTGTTTTTTTTTTTTTAAATCTACACTACTGTTACACCAGATTTGAGTTGCACTGGGGTGACACTGTGCCCTGGCAGGCAGGCTCTTAAACGCACACGTGGGAAGGAAACTGACTGCTATTATTTAACACAGTCAAAAAAGTGTTGTTGTTTTTTTAATCTACACTACTGTTACACCAGATATGAGTTGCACTGGGGTGACACTGTGCCCTGGCAGGCAGGCACTTAAACGCACACGTGTGAAGGATACTGACTGCTATTATTTAACACAGCCAAAAAAGTGTTATTTTTTTTAAATCTACTCTACTGTTACACCAGATATGAGTTGCACTGGGGTGACACTGTGCCCTGGCAGGCAGGCACTTAAACGCACACGTGTGAAGGAAACTGACTGCTATTATTTAACACAGTCAAAAAAGTGTTGTTTTTTTTAAATCTACACTACTGTTACACCAGATATGAGTGGTGGCACTGGGCAAGTGGACACAGTATACACTGTGAGCCTGACACACACGCTGGCAGGCAGGCAACTGCAATTAGATTACACAGGAAAGAAAAAAAAGCAGCCCTAAAAGGGGCTTTTTGGGGTGCTGTCCTTACAGCAGAGATCAGATGAATCCTTCAGGACTGTAGTGGATACTGAATACACTAGCCTAGCTATAGATTTCCCTACTAAATCAGCAGCAGCTACACTGTCCCTCCTCTCACTAACAATGCAGCTTCCGAATTAATCTAAAATGGATGCTGTCCAGGAGGTAGGAGGGTCTGGGAGGGAGGGTCTGCTGCTGATTGGCTGGAATGTGCCTGCTGACTGTGAGGTACAGGGTCAAAGTATTACTCAATGATGACGAATAGGGGGCGGATCAAACATCGCATACGTTCGCCCGCCGTGGTGAACTCGAACATGCTATGTTCGCCGGGAACTATTCGCCGGCAAACAATTCGCGACATCACTAATTATGGCCAAAAAAGACCTAAAAGACCTAAAGCCTTGGGGGGGGGGGGGGATTAAGGGGCAGCAGAAATTGAGTGCCTAGGGCAGCACAAAACCTAACTATGCTACTGAATTTAATGTAACCAAAAGCTGCATTAGATTCAAATTTAAAGTTGTTATCTTACAATAAGCATGTAATGGACAGTTGAAGAAATATAGGAAATTGAACAGAAAAAAATGTTGGAAATACTTTCAGAGTGAATGATGGGGGAGGAGGAATGAGTAAAATCAGCTTTTGTTTAAAAATTAAATCTAAGATAAAAATCTCTCTCTTTAGTGTTTATATACACATTCACAAATAGAGATGCAAATAGTGTTCACATTTGCCTGTGTTTATATATATATACTGGGGTGTGCTGCCCAGGCCTGTTTTTGGTCCCAGTCTGGCCCTACTCACACCTATGTCCGAGTTTTCTTTGTGGATTTTCGTTCTGCTTTCAGTTCTATTCTTCCTGATTTTTCCTTGTCTTTATAGCTTTTTAACTAATAGGAAACAATTTGTGAAAGTGAATGGGCTGATTTCCGACCCTGTCATTCTCAATACCGGTGTCCCACAGCGTTGTGCTCTTTCTTCCTTGCTCTATTCATTATATACCAATGATTGTACTTCCGCAAATGAATCAGTGAAGTTTTTGAAATTTGCAGATGACACTACTCTGGGTTTATCTCAGATGAAGATGAATTGAGTTATAACATGGAAGTAGACAGGCTGGTAACATGGAGTGAAGCAAACAATTTAGATTTAAATGTTCATAAAACCAAAGAGATGGTAATTGATTTTAGATAGGAGTCTCCATCACCTTCTTCTCGGAAAGTTAAAGATTGTATAGCAAAAAGAGTTACATTGTACACATTCCTTGGCACTATGATTTAACATTATTTCAGATGTTAATATTTTTACTATAATTAAAGTCTCCACAGCATTTGTATTTCTGAAGGCAACTTAAAAAATGTGGCCTGTCTCAAAACTTAACTTGTTTATATTCAACGATGAAATCAGTTTTATCATCCTCTGTTTTTACCTTGTATAGCTCTGATACATTATCATTAAAGGAGAAAATACACCAATTGAGAGATCTGCGAAAAAAATAATTGGGTGTTAAACTTATTTCTTTTAAGGACATTTATTTTTCAAGGATGAATAAGAGAGTTGGATTTATTTTTTATCTGAGTGAGTGTTTTATTAATCGTCTATCTTTTCATCGTAGGCCAAGGTTGAGAGTTTTACAAACTTGTGCAAACGGTTTTCTGAATAGTTTTTCCCCCCCAGGCTATTAAAACAGCAAACAGGAATACTTATCTTATTTCACTTTTGGTGTGATAAATAAATTACACTTTAGTCACTATTTGTGAATATATTTGATGGTTAGATTTGTACACTGCTAATTGTATTTGGTTATTCATTGTCATCTGATACCTTTGCACCATGAAAATGTTTCTTTTTTATATTTGGTGAAATAAAGTATTCTATTCTTGTCTGTTCTATTTAAACATATCCAAAACACATGTAAGTAAAATAT